>NW_027443525.1:0-278409 GCF_048569485.1 Anomaloglossus baeobatrachus | reverse complement strand
CAACTCTGCTATGTCCCGTGCAGTATCTTGTTGTCAGTCTAATCTAGATCATGTGTAATTGAATGGAATAGATCCCTTTTGGACAAAGTGGAGTCAGATGCTGCAGTGACCACAGGTGTGAGAGGATCTACAATTGGCATCTGGTGTTATCTCTCTGCTTCCACTCCAAATAAAGTTACCTGTTGTTACCTGAACGTCAAATACTAAGAATGGGCGGCCTATGAAAGAATTAGTACTTTCATTAAGTATACTAAACCGGCTAATTGGGAATAGACAAACTGTAAAAAGCCCTCTGAGAAAGCCCCTCTCTAACCTTTGTTAGTAAGCTTTTCTGTAGCCTGCCTGTTGATGTATTTTCGGTTTGAACAGTGCACAACATGAAGAGACGGAACACTGGCGGCTTGTCACAATGCCCCCCGATGACATCACAATAGCGCTGCTGCCTAGAAAACAAGCTGCGCAGAAGAAGTTGTTCTTTGGGTGGGAGGGTGGGCTAGTGGAAGGAGGGGGCAATCTCTTTTTTTCCCGGGTGGTAGGGGGATGACAGGAGAAGGGAAGCGGGTGGTGAGAAAGGTACAGAGGGCAGGGTTTGGGGGCTGGGAAGGAAAGGGAAAAGATTAGGGTTTGGGGATGATGAAAGGGCTTTCTACGGGTAAGGATGGCAAAGGGTGGCAGTGACGGAAAGTCAGGCAACCTGTCCTGTCCGTCTTTTTGTATCGTGAATTGGAAAGACTGCAAGGGGGAGGGGAGTTGCTTGCGCCCTAAAGGAGGAGTTATTCAGATTCATTGCAGTGGGCGGCGGCTGCAAAACGCACCATTCTTCTTGTTTTTGCTCTGCAAAGCAGCCTTTTCAAGGGTTGGCTTGGGTGACAAAATGTCTTGTGTAGGCGTGGGTTTGTCTCCCTCTCGCTCTCTCTCCCTAAAATGTGTCCGGCATAGGCCAGGGTGCCACTCGAGGCCCAAACCAATTCTGGTTATCGCTTCTCGGCCTTTTGGCTAAGATCAAGTGTAGTATCTGTTCTTATCAGTTTAATATCTGATACGTCCCCTATCTGGGGACCATATATTAAATGGATTTTTAGAACAGGGAGATGGAAAAAGAGCTTGCTCTGTCCACTCCACGCATTGACCTGGTATTGCAGTACCTCCAGGAACGGTGCACCCCTTCTTAACCCAGTTTCCAAAAGCAGAACTCGATTCACCTGATTCATATTAGCCCGATTAGCGAATTGAAATGAATTTTTATCTAACACACTTTTTACTTGCTTTATTCATCCAAATAGCAAACTCATCACCACTCAACTTCACCAACTCTGCTATGTCCCGTGCAGTATCTTGTTGTCAGTCTAATCTAGATCATGTGTAATTGAATGGAATAGATCCCTTTTGGACAAAGTGGAGTCAGATGCTGCAGTGACCACAGGTGTGAGAGGATCTACAATTGGCATCTGGTGTTATCTCTCTGCTTCCACTCCAAATAAAGTTACCTGTTGTTACCTGAACGTCAAATACTAAGAATGGGCGGCCTATGAAAGAATTAGTACTTTCATTAAGTATACTAAACCGGCTAATTGGGAATAGACAAACTGTAAAAAGCCCTCTGAGAAAGCCCCTCTCTAACCTTTGTTAGTAAGCTTTTCTGTAGCCTGCCTGTTGATGTATTTTCGGTTTGAACAGTGCACAACATGAAGAGACGGAACACTGGCGGCTTGTCACAATGCCCCCCGATGACATCACAATAGCGCTGCTGCCTAGAAAACAAGCTGCGCAGAAGAAGTTGTTCTTTGGGTGGGAGGGTGGGCTAGTGGAAGGAGGGGGCAATCTCTTTTTTTCCCGGGTGGTAGGGGGATGACAGGAGAAGGGAAGCGGGTGGTGAGAAAGGTACAGAGGGCAGGGTTTGGGGGCTGGGAAGGAAAGGGAAAAGATTAGGGTTTGGGGATGATGAAAGGGCTTTCTACGGGTAAGGATGGCAAAGGGTGGCAGTGACGGAAAGTCAGGCAACCTGTCCTGTCCGTCTTTTTGTATCGTGAATTGGAAAGACTGCAAGGGGGAGGGGAGTTGCTTGCGCCCTAAAGGAGGAGTTATTCAGATTCATTGCAGTGGGCGGCGGCTGCAAAACGCACCATTCTTCTTGTTTTTGCTCTGCAAAGCAGCCTTTTCAAGGGTTGGCTTGGGTGACAAAATGTCTTGTGTAGGCGTGGGTTTGTCTCCCTCTCGCTCTCTCTCCCTAAGATGTGTCCGGCATAGGCCAGGGTGCCACTCGAGGCCCAAACCAATTCTGGTTATCGCTTCTCGGCCTTTTGGCTAAGATCAAGTGTAGTTTGGGAGGGTACTACCTTGGTTGGTGCTGAAAGGTGCCAGGGTATTGCACAACTGCTGGCCTTGGGGGAGTGTGCATCGTAGGATGTCATAGCCCTCTTGTGACGGACGGTTACCTGGGCAACGAGAGGCGGTCACTTTATTATTTTCAAACTCATCCTTCAAAAAAAAAAAAAAAAAAAAAAAAAAAAAAAAATCTGTTCTTATCAGTTTAATATCTGATACGTCCCCTATCTGGGGACCATATATTAAATGGATTTTTAGAACAGGGAGATGGAAAAAGAGCTTGCTCTCTCCACTCCACGCATTGACCTGGTATTGCAGTACCTCCAGGAACGGTGCACCCCTTCTTAACCCAGTTTCCAAAAGCAGAACTCGATTCACCTGATTCATATTAGCCCGATTAGCGAATTGAAATGAATTTTTATCTAACACACTTTTTACTTGCTTTATTCATCCAAATAGCAAACTCATCACCACTCAACTTCACCAACTCTGCTATGTCCCGTGCAGTATCTTGTTGTCAGTCTAATCTAGATCATGTGTAATTGAATGGAATAGATCCCTTTTGGACAAAGTGGAGTCAGATGCTGCAGTGACCACAGGTGTGAGAGGATCTACAATTGGCATCTGGTGTTATCTCTCTGCTTCCACTCCAAATAAAGTTACCTGTTGTTACCTGAACGTCAAATACTAAGAATGGGCGGCCTATGAAAGAATTAGTACTTTCATTAAGTATACTAAACCGGCTAATTGGGAATAGACAAACTGTAAAAAGCCCTCTGAGAAAGCCCCTCTCTAACCTTTGTTAGTAAGCTTTTCTGTAGCCTGCCTGTTGATGTATTTTCGGTTTGAACAGTGCACAACATGAAGAGACGGAACACTGGCGGCTTGTCACAATGCCCCCCGATGACATCACAATAGCGCTGCTGCCTAGAAAACAAGCTGCGCAGAAGAAGTTGTTCTTTGGGTGGGAGGGTGGGCTAGTGGAAGGAGGGGGCAATCTCTTTTTTTCCCGGGTGGTAGGGGGATGACAGGAGAAGGGAAGCGGGTGGTGAGAAAGGTACAGAGGGCAGGGTTTGGGGGCTGGGAAGGAAAGGGAAAAGATTAGGGTTTGGGGATGATGAAAGGGCTTTCTACGGGTAAGGATGGCAAAGGGTGGCAGTGACGGAAAGTCAGGCAACCTGTCCTGTCCGTCTTTTTGTATCGTGAATTGGAAAGACTGCAAGGGGGAGGGGAGTTGCTTGCGCCCTAAAGGAGGAGTTATTCAGATTCATTGCAGTGGGCGGCGGCTGCAAAACGCACCATTCTTCTTGTTTTTGCTCTGCAAAGCAGCCTTTTCAAGGGTTGGCTTGGGTGACAAAATGTCTTGTGTAGGCGTGGGTTTGTCTCCCTCTCGCTCTCTCTCCCTAAGATGTGTCCGGCATAGGCCAGGGTGCCACTCGAGGCCCAAACCAATTCTGGTTATCGCTTCTCGGCCTTTTGGCTAAGATCAAGTGTAGTATCTGTTCTTATCAGTTTAATATCTGATACGTCCCCTATCTGGGGACCATATATTAAATGGATTTTTAGAACAGGGAGATGGAAAAAGAGCTTGCTCTGTCCACTCCACGCATTGACCTGGTATTGCAGTACCTCCAGGAACGGTGCACCCCTTCTTAACCCAGTTTCCAAAAGCAGAACTCGATTCACCTGATTCATATTAGCCCGATTAGCGAATTGAAATGAATTTTTATCTAACACACTTTTTACTTGCTTTATTCATCCAAATAGCAAACTCATCACCACTCAACTTCACCAACTCTGCTATGTCCCGTGCAGTATCTTGTTGTCAGTCTAATCTAGATCATGTGTAATTGAATGGAATAGATCCCTTTTGGACAAAGTGGAGTCAGATGCTGCAGTGACCACAGGTGTGAGAGGATCTACAATTGGCATCTGGTGTTATCTCTCTGCTTCCACTCCAAATAAAGTTACCTGTTGTTACCTGAACGTCAAATACTAAGAATGGGCGGCCTATGAAAGAATTAGTACTTTCATTAAGTATACTAAACCGGCTAATTGGGAATAGACAAACTGTAAAAAGCCCTCTGAGAAAGCCCCTCTCTAACCTTTGTTAGTAAGCTTTTCTGTAGCCTGCCTGTTGATGTATTTTCGGTTTGAACAGTGCACAACATGAAGAGACGGAACACTGGCGGCTTGTCACAATGCCCCCCGATGACATCACAATAGCGCTGCTGCCTAGAAAACAAGCTGCGCAGAAGAAGTTGTTCTTTGGGTGGGAGGGTGGGCTAGTGGAAGGAGGGGGCAATCTCTTTTTTTCCCGGGTGGTAGGGGGATGACAGGAGAAGGGAAGCGGGTGGTGAGAAAGGTACAGAGGGCAGGGTTTGGGGGCTGGGAAGGAAAGGGAAAAGATTAGGGTTTGGGGATGATGAAAGGGCTTTCTACGGGTAAGGATGGCAAAGGGTGGCAGTGACGGAAAGTCAGGCAACCTGTCCTGTCCGTCTTTTTGTATCGTGAATTGGAAAGACTGCAAGGGGGAGGGGAGTTGCTTGCGCCCTAAAGGAGGAGTTATTCAGATTCATTGCAGTGGGCGGCGGCTGCAAAACGCACCATTCTTCTTGTTTTTGCTCTGCAAAGCAGCCTTTTCAAGGGTTGGCTTGGGTGACAAAATGTCTTGTGTAGGCGTGGGTTTGTCTCCCTCTCGCTCTCTCTCCCTAAGATGTGTCCGGCATAGGCCAGGGTGCCACTCGAGGCCCAAACCAATTCTGGTTATCGCTTCTCGGCCTTTTGGCTAAGATCAAGTGTAGTATCTGTTCTTATCAGTTTAATATCTGATACGTCCCCTATCTGGGGACCATATATTAAATGGATTTTTAGAACAGGGAGATGGAAAAAGAGCTTGCTCTGTCCACTCCACGCATTGACCTGGTATTGCAGTACCTCCAGGAACGGTGCACCCCTTCTTAACCCAGTTTCCAAAAGCAGAACTCGATTCACCTGATTCATATTAGCCCGATTAGCGAATTGAAATGAATTTTTATCTAACACACTTTTTACTTGCTTTATTCATCCAAATAGCAAACTCATCACCACTCAACTTCACCAACTCTGCTATGTCCCGTGCAGTATCTTGTTGTCAGTCTAATCTAGATCATGTGTAATTGAATGGAATAGATCCCTTTTGGACAAAGTGGAGTCAGATGCTGCAGTGACCACAGGTGTGAGAGGATCTACAATTGGCATCTGGTGTTATCTCTCTGCTTCCACTCCAAATAAAGTTACCTGTTGTTACCTGAACGTCAAATACTAAGAATGGGCGGCCTATGAAAGAATTAGTACTTTCATTAAGTATACTAAACCGGCTAATTGGGAATAGACAAACTGTAAAAAGCCCTCTGAGAAAGCCCCTCTCTAACCTTTGTTAGTAAGCTTTTCTGTAGCCTGCCTGTTGATGTATTTTCGGTTTGAACAGTGCACAACATGAAGAGACGGAACACTGGCGGCTTGTCACAATGCCCCCCGATGACATCACAATAGCGCTGCTGCCTAGAAAACAAGCTGCGCAGAAGAAGTTGTTCTTTGGGTGGGAGGGTGGGCTAGTGGAAGGAGGGGGCAATCTCTTTTTTTCCCGGGTGGTAGGGGGATGACAGGAGAAGGGAAGCGGGTGGTGAGAAAGGTACAGAGGGCAGGGTTTGGGGGCTGGGAAGGAAAGGGAAAAGATTAGGGTTTGGGGATGATGAAAGGGCTTTCTACGGGTAAGGATGGCAAAGGGTGGCAGTGACGGAAAGTCAGGCAACCTGTCCTGTCCGTCTTTTTGTATCGTGAATTGGAAAGACTGCAAGGGGGAGGGGAGTTGCTTGCGCCCTAAAGGAGGAGTTATTCAGATTCATTGCAGTGGGCGGCGGCTGCAAAACGCACCATTCTTCTTGTTTTTGCTCTGCAAAGCAGCCTTTTCAAGGGTTGGCTTGGGTGACAAAATGTCTTGTGTAGGCGTGGGTTTGTCTCCCTCTCGCTCTCTCTCCCTAAGATGTGTCCGGCATAGGCCAGGGTGCCACTCGAGGCCCAAACCAATTCTGGTTATCGCTTCTCGGCCTTTTGGCTAAGATCAAGTGTAGTATCTGTTCTTATCAGTTTAATATCTGATACGTCCCCTATCTGGGGACCATATATTAAATGGATTTTTAGAACAGGGAGATGGAAAAAGAGCTTGCTCTGTCCACTCCACGCATTGACCTGGTATTGCAGTACCTCCAGGAACGGTGCACCCCTTCTTAACCCAGTTTCCAAAAGCAGAACTCGATTCACCTGATTCATATTAGCCCGATTAGCGAATTGAAATGAATTTTTATCTAACACACTTTTTACTTGCTTTATTCATCCAAATAGCAAACTCATCACCACTCAACTTCACCAACTCTGCTATGTCCCGTGCAGTATCTTGTTGTCAGTCTAATCTAGATCATGTGTAATTGAATGGAATAGATCCCTTTTGGACAAAGTGGAGTCAGATGCTGCAGTGACCACAGGTGTGAGAGGATCTACAATTGGCATCTGGTGTTATCTCTCTGCTTCCACTCCAAATAAAGTTACCTGTTGTTACCTGAACGTCAAATACTAAGAATGGGCGGCCTATGAAAGAATTAGTACTTTCATTAAGTATACTAAACCGGCTAATTGGGAATAGACAAACTGTAAAAAGCCCTCTGAGAAAGCCCCTCTCTAACCTTTGTTAGTAAGCTTTTCTGTAGCCTGCCTGTTGATGTATTTTCGGTTTGAACAGTGCACAACATGAAGAGACGGAACACTGGCGGCTTGTCACAATGCCCCCCGATGACATCACAATAGCGCTGCTGCCTAGAAAACAAGCTGCGCAGAAGAAGTTGTTCTTTGGGTGGGAGGGTGGGCTAGTGGAAGGAGGGGGCAATCTCTTTTTTTCCCGGGTGGTAGGGGGATGACAGGAGAAGGGAAGCGGGTGGTGAGAAAGGTACAGAGGGCAGGGTTTGGGGGCTGGGAAGGAAAGGGAAAAGATTAGGGTTTGGGGATGATGAAAGGGCTTTCTACGGGTAAGGATGGCAAAGGGTGGCAGTGACGGAAAGTCAGGCAACCTGTCCTGTCCGTCTTTTTGTATCGTGAATTGGAAAGACTGCAAGGGGGAGGGGAGTTGCTTGCGCCCTAAAGGAGGAGTTATTCAGATTCATTGCAGTGGGCGGCGGCTGCAAAACGCACCATTCTTCTTGTTTTTGCTCTGCAAAGCAGCCTTTTCAAGGGTTGGCTTGGGTGACAAAATGTCTTGTGTAGGCGTGGGTTTGTCTCCCTCTCGCTCTCTCTCCCTAAGATGTGTCCGGCATAGGCCAGGGTGCCACTCGAGGCCCAAACCAATTCTGGTTATCGCTTCTCGGCCTTTTGGCTAAGATCAAGTGTAGTATCTGTTCTTATCAGTTTAATATCTGATACGTCCCCTATCTGGGGACCATATATTAAATGGATTTTTAGAACAGGGAGATGGAAAAAGAGCTTGCTCTGTCCACTCCACGCATTGACCTGGTATTGCAGTACCTCCAGGAACGGTGCACCTCTTCTTAACCCAGTTTCCAAAAGCAGAACTCGATTCACCTGATTCATATTAGCCCGATTAGCGAATTGAAATGAATTTTTATCTAACACACTTTTTACTTGCTTTATTCATCCAAATAGCAAACTCATCACCACTCAACTTCACCAACTCTGCTATGTCCCGTGCAGTATCTTGTTGTCAGTCTAATCTAGATCATGTGTAATTGAATGGAATAGATCCCTTTTGGACAAAGTGGAGTCAGATGCTGCAGTGACCACAGGTGTGAGAGGATCTACAATTGGCATCTGGTGTTATCTCTCTGCTTCCACTCCAAATAAAGTTACCTGTTGTTACCTGAACGTCAAATACTAAGAATGGGCGGCCTATGAAAGAATTAGTACTTTCATTAAGTATACTAAACCGGCTAATTGGGAATAGACAAACTGTAAAAAGCCCTCTGAGAAAGCCCCTCTCTAACCTTTGTTAGTAAGCTTTTCTGTAGCCTGCCTGTTGATGTATTTTCGGTTTGAACAGTGCACAACATGAAGAGACGGAACACTGGCGGCTTGTCACAATGCCCCCCGATGACATCACAATAGCGCTGCTGCCTAGAAAACAAGCTGCGCAGAAGAAGTTGTTCTTTGGGTGGGAGGGTGGGCTAGTGGAAGGAGGGGGCAATCTCTTTTTTTCCCGGGTGGTAGGGGGATGACAGGAGAAGGGAAGCGGGTGGTGAGAAAGGTACAGAGGGCAGGGTTTGGGGGCTGGGAAGGAAAGGGAAAAGATTAGGGTTTGGGGATGATGAAAGGGCTTTCTACGGGTAAGGATGGCAAAGGGTGGCAGTGACGGAAAGTCAGGCAACCTGTCCTGTCCGTCTTTTTGTATCGTGAATTGGAAAGACTGCAAGGGGGAGGGGAGTTGCTTGCGCCCTAAAGGAGGAGTTATTCAGATTCATTGCAGTGGGCGGCGGCTGCAAAACGCACCATTCTTCTTGTTTTTGCTCTGCAAAGCAGCCTTTTCAAGGGTTGGCTTGGGTGACAAAATGTCTTGTGTAGGCGTGGGTTTGTCTCCCTCTCGCTCTCTCTCCCTAAGATGTGTCCGGCATAGGCCAGGGTGCCACTCGAGGCCCAAACCAATTCTGGTTATCGCTTCTCGGCCTTTTGGCTAAGATCAAGTGTAGTATCTGTTCTTATCAGTTTAATATCTGATACGTCCCCTATCTGGGGACCATATATTAAATGGATTTTTAGAACAGGGAGATGGAAAAAGAGCTTGCTCTGTCCACTCCACGCATTGACCTGGTATTGCAGTACCTCCAGGAACGGTGCACCCCTTCTTAACCCAGTTTCCAAAAGCAGAACTCGATTCACCTGATTCATATTAGCCCGATTAGCGAATTGAAATGAATTTTTATCTAACACACTTTTTACTTGCTTTATTCATCCAAATAGCAAACTCATCACCACTCAACTTCACCAACTCTGCTATGTCCCGTGCAGTATCTTGTTGTCAGTCTAATCTAGATCATGTGTAATTGAATGGAATAGATCCCTTTTGGACAAAGTGGAGTCAGATGCTGCAGTGACCACAGGTGTGAGAGGATCTACAATTGGCATCTGGTGTTATCTCTCTGCTTCCACTCCAAATAAAGTTACCTGTTGTTACCTGAACGTCAAATACTAAGAATGGGCGGCCTATGAAAGAATTAGTACTTTCATTAAGTATACTAAACCGGCTAATTGGGAATAGACAAACTGTAAAAAGCCCTCTGAGAAAGCCCCTCTCTAACCTTTGTTAGTAAGCTTTTCTGTAGCCTGCCTGTTGATGTATTTTCGGTTTGAACAGTGCACAACATGAAGAGACGGAACACTGGCGGCTTGTCACAATGCCCCCCGATGACATCACAATAGCGCTGCTGCCTAGAAAACAAGCTGCGCAGAAGAAGTTGTTCTTTGGGTGGGAGGGTGGGCTAGTGGAAGGAGGGGGCAATCTCTTTTTTTCCCGGGTGGTAGGGGGATGACAGGAGAAGGGAAGCGGGTGGTGAGAAAGGTACAGAGGGCAGGGTTTGGGGGCTGGGAAGGAAAGGGAAAAGATTAGGGTTTGGGGATGATGAAAGGGCTTTCTACGGGTAAGGATGGCAAAGGGTGGCAGTGACGGAAAGTCAGGCAACCTGTCCTGTCCGTCTTTTTGTATCGTGAATTGGAAAGACTGCAAGGGGGAGGGGAGTTGCTTGCGCCCTAAAGGAGGAGTTATTCAGATTCATTGCAGTGGGCGGCGGCTGCAAAACGCACCATTCTTCTTGTTTTTGCTCTGCAAAGCAGCCTTTTCAAGGGTTGGCTTGGGTGACAAAATGTCTTGTGTAGGCGTGGGTTTGTCTCCCTCTCGCTCTCTCTCCCTAAGATGTGTCCGGCATAGGCCAGGGTGCCACTCGAGGCCCAAACCAATTCTGGTTATCGCTTCTCGGCCTTTTGGCTAAGATCAAGTGTAGTATCTGTTCTTATCAGTTTAATATCTGATACGTCCCCTATCTGGGGACCATATATTAAATGGATTTTTAGAACAGGGAGATGGAAAAAGAGCTTGCTCTGTCCACTCCACGCATTGACCTGGTATTGCAGTACCTCCAGGAACGGTGCACCCCTTCTTAACCCAGTTTCCAAAAGCAGAACTCGATTCACCTGATTCATATTAGCCCGATTAGCGAATTGAAATGAATTTTTATCTAACACACTTTTTACTTGCTTTATTCATCCAAATAGCAAACTCATCACCACTCAACTTCACCAACTCTGCTATGTCCCGTGCAGTATCTTGTTGTCAGTCTAATCTAGATCATGTGTAATTGAATGGAATAGATCCCTTTTGGACAAAGTGGAGTCAGATGCTGCAGTGACCACAGGTGTGAGAGGATCTACAATTGGCATCTGGTGTTATCTCTCTGCTTCCACTCCAAATAAAGTTACCTGTTGTTACCTGAACGTCAAATACTAAGAATGGGCGGCCTATGAAAGAATTAGTACTTTCATTAAGTATACTAAACCGGCTAATTGGGAATAGACAAACTGTAAAAAGCCCTCTGAGAAAGCCCCTCTCTAACCTTTGTTAGTAAGCTTTTCTGTAGCCTGCCTGTTGATGTATTTTCGGTTTGAACAGTGCACAACATGAAGAGACGGAACACTGGCGGCTTGTCACAATGCCCCCCGATGACATCACAATAGCGCTGCTGCCTAGAAAACAAGCTGCGCAGAAGAAGTTGTTCTTTGGGTGGGAGGGTGGGCTAGTGGAAGGAGGGGGCAATCTCTTTTTTTCCCGGGTGGTAGGGGGATGACAGGAGAAGGGAAGCGGGTGGTGAGAAAGGTACAGAGGGCAGGGTTTGGGGGCTGGGAAGGAAAGGGAAAAGATTAGGGTTTGGGGATGATGAAAGGGCTTTCTACGGGTAAGGATGGCAAAGGGTGGCAGTGACGGAAAGTCAGGCAACCTGTCCTGTCCGTCTTTTTGTATCGTGAATTGGAAAGACTGCAAGGGGGAGGGGAGTTGCTTGCGCCCTAAAGGAGGAGTTATTCAGATTCATTGCAGTGGGCGGCGGCTGCAAAACGCACCATTCTTCTTGTTTTTGCTCTGCAAAGCAGCCTTTTCAAGGGTTGGCTTGGGTGACAAAATGTCTTGTGTAGGCGTGGGTTTGTCTCCCTCTCGCTCTCTCTCCCTAAGATGTGTCCGGCATAGGCCAGGGTGCCACTCGAGGCCCAAACCAATTCTGGTTATCGCTTCTCGGCCTTTTGGCTAAGATCAAGTGTAGTCCCTTCATTGGGTTTGCCTTGGTCTTGGCTGGGAGGGGCCCGGGCTTGCACAACCGCTGGCCTCGGGGATTGTTGCGCCTTTTGGTGCTTACGTCCCCTTGTGGCTGGTGGTTCCTGGGCTCGGGAGGCGATCACCCAGGCACTGCGCTTTTGTGTGGTGGCCTGCTGGCCTTCGGGGCTACCTTGATTCTGAAAATTGCGGATGAAATCTCATCTGTTCTTATCAGTTTAATATCTGATACGTCCCCTATCTGGGGACCATATATTAAATGGATTTTTAGAACAGGGAGATGGAAAAAGAGCTTGCTCTGTCCACTCCACGCATTGACCTGGTATTGCAGTACCTCCAGGAACGGTGCACCCCTTCTTAACCCAGTTTCCAAAAGCAGAACTCGATTCACCTGATTCATATTAGCCCGATTAGCGAATTGAAATGAATTTTTATCTAACACACTTTTTACTTGCTTTATTCATCCAAATAGCAAACTCATCACCACTCAACTTCACCAACTCTGCTATGTCCCGTGCAGTATCTTGTTGTCAGTCTAATCTAGATCATGTGTAATTGAATGGAATAGATCCCTTTTGGACAAAGTGGAGTCAGATGCTGCAGTGACCACAGGTGTGAGAGGATCTACAATTGGCATCTGGTGTTATCTCTCTGCTTCCACTCCAAATAAAGTTACCTGTTGTTACCTGAACGTCAAATACTAAGAATGGGCGGCCTATGAAAGAATTAGTACTTTCATTAAGTATACTAAACCGGCTAATTGGGAATAGACAAACTGTAAAAAGCCCTCTGAGAAAGCCCCTCTCTAACCTTTGTTAGTAAGCTTTTCTGTAGCCTGCCTGTTGATGTATTTTCGGTTTGAACAGTGCACAACATGAAGAGACGGAACACTGGCGGCTTGTCACAATGCCCCCCGATGACATCACAATAGCGCTGCTGCCTAGAAAACAAGCTGCGCAGAAGAAGTTGTTCTTTGGGTGGGAGGGTGGGCTAGTGGAAGGAGGGGGCAATCTCTTTTTTTCCCGGGTGGTAGGGGGATGACAGGAGAAGGGAAGCGGGTGGTGAGAAAGGTACAGAGGGCAGGGTTTGGGGGCTGGGAAGGAAAGGGAAAAGATTAGGGTTTGGGGATGATGAAAGGGCTTTCTACGGGTAAGGATGGCAAAGGGTGGCAGTGACGGAAAGTCAGGCAACCTGTCCTGTCCGTCTTTTTGTATCGTGAATTGGAAAGACTGCAAGGGGGAGGGGAGTTGCTTGCGCCCTAAAGGAGGAGTTATTCAGATTCATTGCAGTGGGCGGCGGCTGCAAAACGCACCATTCTTCTTGTTTTTGCTCTGCAAAGCAGCCTTTTCAAGGGTTGGCTTGGGTGACAAAATGTCTTGTGTAGGCGTGGGTTTGTCTCCCTCTCGCTCTCTCTCCCTAAGATGTGTCCGGCATAGGCCAGGGTGCCACTCGAGGCCCAAACCAATTCTGGTTATCGCTTCTCGGCCTTTTGGCTAAGATCAAGTGTAGTATCTGTTCTTATCAGTTTAATATCTGATACGTCCCCTATCTGGGGACCATATATTAAATGGATTTTTAGAACAGGGAGATGGAAAAAGAGCTTGCTCTGTCCACTCCACGCATTGACCTGGTATTGCAGTACCTCCAGGAACGGTGCACCCCTTCTTAACCCAGTTTCCAAAAGCAGAACTCGATTCACCTGATTCATATTAGCCCGATTAGCGAATTGAAATGAATTTTTATCTAACACACTTTTTACTTGCTTTATTCATCCAAATAGCAAACTCATCACCACTCAACTTCACCAACTCTGCTATGTCCCGTGCAGTATCTTGTTGTCAGTCTAATCTAGATCATGTGTAATTGAATGGAATAGATCCCTTTTGGACAAAGTGGAGTCAGATGCTGCAGTGACCACAGGTGTGAGAGGATCTACAATTGGCATCTGGTGTTATCTCTCTGCTTCCACTCCAAATAAAGTTACCTGTTGTTACCTGAACGTCAAATACTAAGAATGGGCGGCCTATGAAAGAATTAGTACTTTCATTAAGTATACTAAACCGGCTAATTGGGAATAGACAAACTGTAAAAAGCCCTCTGAGAAAGCCCCTCTCTAACCTTTGTTAGTAAGCTTTTCTGTAGCCTGCCTGTTGATGTATTTTCGGTTTGAACAGTGCACAACATGAAGAGACGGAACACTGGCGGCTTGTCACAATGCCCCCCGATGACATCACAATAGCGCTGCTGCCTAGAAAACAAGCTGCGCAGAAGAAGTTGTTCTTTGGGTGGGAGGGTGGGCTAGTGGAAGGAGGGGGCAATCTCTTTTTTTCCCGGGTGGTAGGGGGATGACAGGAGAAGGGAAGCGGGTGGTGAGAAAGGTACAGAGGGCAGGGTTTGGGGGCTGGGAAGGAAAGGGAAAAGATTAGGGTTTGGGGATGATGAAAGGGCTTTCTACGGGTAAGGATGGCAAAGGGTGGCAGTGACGGAAAGTCAGGCAACCTGTCCTGTCCGTCTTTTTGTATCGTGAATTGGAAAGACTGCAAGGGGGAGGGGAGTTGCTTGCGCCCTAACGGAGGAGTTATTCAGATTCATTGCAGTGGGCGGCGGCTGCAAAACGCACCATTCTTCTTGTTTTTGCTCTGCAAAGCAGCCTTTTCAAGGGTTGGCTTGGGTGACAAAATGTCTTGTGTAGGCGTGGGTTTGTCTCCCTCTCGCTCTCTCTCCCTAAGATGTGTCCGGCATAGGCCAGGGTGCCACTCGAGGCCCAAACCAATTCTGGTTATCGCTTCTCGGCCTTTTGGCTAAGATCAAGTGTAGTATCTGTTCTTATCAGTTTAATATCTGATACGTCCCCTATCTGGGGACCATATATTAAATGGATTTTTAGAACAGGGAGATGGAAAAAGAGCTTGCTCTGTCCACTCCACGCATTGACCTGGTATTGCAGTACCTCCAGGAACGGTGCACCCCTTCTTAACCCAGTTTCCAAAAGCAGAACTCGATTCACCTGATTCATATTAGCCCGATTAGCGAATTGAAATGAATTTTTATCTAACACACTTTTTACTTGCTTTATTCATCCAAATAGCAAACTCATCACCACTCAACTTCACCAACTCTGCTATGTCCCGTGCAGTATCTTGTTGTCAGTCTAATCTAGATCATGTGTAATTGAATGGAATAGATCCCTTTTGGACAAAGTGGAGTCAGATGCTGCAGTGACCACAGGTGTGAGAGGATCTACAATTGGCATCTGGTGTTATCTCTCTGCTTCCACTCCAAATAAAGTTACCTGTTGTTACCTGAACGTCAAATACTAAGAATGGGCGGCCTATGAAAGAATTAGTACTTTCATTAAGTATACTAAACCGGCTAATTGGGAATAGACAAACTGTAAAAAGCCCTCTGAGAAAGCCCCTCTCTAACCTTTGTTAGTAAGCTTTTCTGTAGCCTGCCTGTTGATGTATTTTCGGTTTGAACAGTGCACAACATGAAGAGACGGAACACTGGCGGCTTGTCACAATGCCCCCCGATGACATCACAATAGCGCTGCTGCCTAGAAAACAAGCTGCGCAGAAGAAGTTGTTCTTTGGGTGGGAGGGTGGGCTAGTGGAAGGAGGGGGCAATCTCTTTTTTTCCCGGGTGGTAGGGGGATGACAGGAGAAGGGAAGCGGGTGGTGAGAAAGGTACAGAGGGCAGGGTTTGGGGGCTGGGAAGGAAAGGGAAAAGATTAGGGTTTGGGGATGATGAAAGGGCTTTCTACGGGTAAGGATGGCAAAGGGTGGCAGTGACGGAAAGTCAGGCAACCTGTCCTGTCCGTCTTTTTGTATCGTGAATTGGAAAGACTGCAAGGGGGAGGGGAGTTGCTTGCGCCCTAAAGGAGGAGTTATTCAGATTCATTGCAGTGGGCGGCGGCTGCAAAACGCACCATTCTTCTTGTTTTTGCTCTGCAAAGCAGCCTTTTCAAGGGTTGGCTTGGGTGACAAAATGTCTTGTGTAGGCGTGGGTTTGTCTCCCTCTCGCTCTCTCTCCCTAAGATGTGTCCGGCATAGGCCAGGGTGCCACTCGAGGCCCAAACCAATTCTGGTTATCGCTTCTCGGCCTTTTGGCTAAGATCAAGTGTAGTATCTGTTCTTATCAGTTTAATATCTGATACGTCCCCTATCTGGGGACCATATATTAAATGGATTTTTAGAACAGGGAGATGGAAAAAGAGCTTGCTCTGTCCACTCCACGCATTGACCTGGTATTGCAGTACCTCCAGGAACGGTGCACCCCTTCTTAACCCAGTTTCCAAAAGCAGAACTCGATTCACCTGATTCATATTAGCCCGATTAGCGAATTGAAATGAATTTTTATCTAACACACTTTTTACTTGCTTTATTCATCCAAATAGCAAACTCATCACCACTCAACTTCACCAACTCTGCTATGTCCCGTGCAGTATCTTGTTGTCAGTCTAATCTAGATCATGTGTAATTGAATGGAATAGATCCCTTTTGGACAAAGTGGAGTCAGATGCTGCAGTGACCACAGGTGTGAGAGGATCTACAATTGGCATCTGGTGTTATCTCTCTGCTTCCACTCCAAATAAAGTTACCTGTTGTTACCTGAACGTCAAATACTAAGAATGGGCGGCCTATGAAAGAATTAGTACTTTCATTAAGTATACTAAACCGGCTAATTGGGAATAGACAAACTGTAAAAAGCCCTCTGAGAAAGCCCCTCTCTAACCTTTGTTAGTAAGCTTTTCTGTAGCCTGCCTGTTGATGTATTTTCGGTTTGAACAGTGCACAACATGAAGAGACGGAACACTGGCGGCTTGTCACAATGCCCCCCGATGACATCACAATAGCGCTGCTGCCTAGAAAACAAGCTGCGCAGAAGAAGTTGTTCTTTGGGTGGGAGGGTGGGCTAGTGGAAGGAGGGGGCAATCTCTTTTTTTCCCGGGTGGTAGGGGGATGACAGGAGAAGGGAAGCGGGTGGTGAGAAAGGTACAGAGGGCAGGGTTTGGGGGCTGGGAAGGAAAGGGAAAAGATTAGGGTTTGGGGATGATGAAAGGGCTTTCTACGGGTAAGGATGGCAAAGGGTGGCAGTGACGGAAAGTCAGGCAACCTGTCCTGTCCGTCTTTTTGTATCGTGAATTGGAAAGACTGCAAGGGGGAGGGGAGTTGCTTGCGCCCTAAAGGAGGAGTTATTCAGATTCATTGCAGTGGGCGGCGGCTGCAAAACGCACCATTCTTCTTGTTTTTGCTCTGCAAAGCAGCCTTTTCAAGGGTTGGCTTGGGTGACAAAATGTCTTGTGTAGGCGTGGGTTTGTCTCCCTCTCGCTCTCTCTCCCTAAGATGTGTCCGGCATAGGCCAGGGTGCCACTCGAGGCCCAAACCAATTCTGGTTATCGCTTCTCGGCCTTTTGGCTAAGATCAAGTGTAGTATCTGTTCTTATCAGTTTAATATCTGATACGTCCCCTATCTGGGGACCATATATTAAATGGATTTTTAGAACAGGGAGATGGAAAAAGAGCTTGCTCTGTCCACTCCACGCATTGACCTGGTATTGCAGTACCTCCAGGAACGGTGCACCCCTTCTTAACCCAGTTTCCAAAAGCAGAACTCGATTCACCTGATTCATATTAGCCCGATTAGCGAATTGAAATGAATTTTTATCTAACACACTTTTTACTTGCTTTATTCATCCAAATAGCAAACTCATCACCACTCAACTTCACCAACTCTGCTATGTCCCGTGCAGTATCTTGTTGTCAGTCTAATCTAGATCATGTGTAATTGAATGGAATAGATCCCTTTTGGACAAAGTGGAGTCAGATGCTGCAGTGACCACAGGTGTGAGAGGATCTACAATTGGCATCTGGTGTTATCTCTCTGCTTCCACTCCAAATAAAGTTACCTGTTGTTACCTGAACGTCAAATACTAAGAATGGGCGGCCTATGAAAGAATTAGTACTTTCATTAAGTATACTAAACCGGCTAATTGGGAATAGACAAACTGTAAAAAGCCCTCTGAGAAAGCCCCTCTCTAACCTTTGTTAGTAAGCTTTTCTGTAGCCTGCCTGTTGATGTATTTTCGGTTTGAACAGTGCACAACATGAAGAGACGGAACACTGGCGGCTTGTCACAATGCCCCCCGATGACATCACAATAGCGCTGCTGCCTAGAAAACAAGCTGCGCAGAAGAAGTTGTTCTTTGGGTGGGAGGGTGGGCTAGTGGAAGGAGGGGGCAATCTCTTTTTTTCCCGGGTGGTAGGGGGATGACAGGAGAAGGGAAGCGGGTGGTGAGAAAGGTACAGAGGGCAGGGTTTGGGGGCTGGGAAGGAAAGGGAAAAGATTAGGGTTTGGGGATGATGAAAGGGCTTTCTACGGGTAAGGATGGCAAAGGGTGGCAGTGACGGAAAGTCAGGCAACCTGTCCTGTCCGTCTTTTTGTATCGTGAATTGGAAAGACTGCAAGGGGGAGGGGAGTTGCTTGCGCCCTAAAGGAGGAGTTATTCAGATTCATTGCAGTGGGCGGCGGCTGCAAAACGCACCATTCTTCTTGTTTTTGCTCTGCAAAGCAGCCTTTTCAAGGGTTGGCTTGGGTGACAAAATGTCTTGTGTAGGCGTGGGTTTGTCTCCCTCTCGCTCTCTCTCCCTAAGATGTGTCCGGCATAGGCCAGGGTGCCACTCGAGGCCCAAACCAATTCTGGTTATCGCTTCTCGGCCTTTTGGCTAAGATCAAGTGTAGTATCTGTTCTTATCAGTTTAATATCTGATACGTCCCCTATCTGGGGACCATATATTAAATGGATTTTTAGAACAGGGAGATGGAAAAAGAGCTTGCTCTGTCCACTCCACGCATTGACCTGGTATTGCAGTACCTCCAGGAACGGTGCACCCCTTCTTAACCCAGTTTCCAAAAGCAGAACTCGATTCACCTGATTCATATTAGCCCGATTAGCGAATTGAAATGAATTTTTATCTAACACACTTTTTACTTGCTTTATTCATCCAAGTAGCAAACTCATCACCACTCAACTTCACCAACTCTGCTATGTCCCGTGCAGTATCTTGTTGTCAGTCTAATCTAGATCATGTGTAATTGAATGGAATAGATCCCTTTTGGACAAAGTGGAGTCAGATGCTGCAGTGACCACAGGTGTGAGAGGATCTACAATTGGCATCTGGTGTTATCTCTCTGCTTCCACTCCAAATAAAGTTACCTGTTGTTACCTGAACGTCAAATACTAAGAATGGGCGGCCTATGAAAGAATTAGTACAATCATTAAGTATACTAAACCGGCTAATTGGGAATAGACAAACTGTAAAAAGCCCTCTGAGAAAGCCCCTCTCTAACCTTTGTTAGTAAGCTTTTCTGTAGCCTGCCTGTTGATGTATTTTCGGTTTGAACAGTGCACAACATGAAGAGACGGAACACTGGCGGCTTGTCACAATGCCCCCCGATGACATCACAATAGCGCTGCTGCCTAGAAAACAAGCTGCGCAGAAGAAGTTGTTCTTTGGGTGGGAGGGTGGGCTAGTGGAAGGAGGGGGCAATCTCTTTTTTTCCCGGGTGGTAGGGGGATGACAGGAGAAGGGAAGCGGGTGGTGAGAAAGGTACAGAGGGCAGGGTTTGGGGGCTGGGAAGGAAAGGGAAAAGATTAGGGTTTGGGGATGATGAAAGGGCTTTCTACGGGTAAGGATGGCAAAGGGTGGCAGTGACGGAAAGTCAGGCAACCTGTCCTGTCCGTCTTTTTGTATCGTGAATTGGAAAGACTGCAAGGGGGAGGGGAGTTGCTTGCGCCCTAAAGGAGGAGTTATTCAGATTCATTGCAGTGGGCGGCGGCTGCAAAACGCACCATTCTTCTTGTTTTTGCTCTGCAAAGCAGCCTTTTCAAGGGTTGGCTTGGGTGACAAAATGTCTTGTGTAGGCGTGGGTTTGTCTCCCTCTCGCTCTCTCTCCCTAAGATGTGTCCGGCATAGGCCAGGGTGCCACTCGAGGCCCAAACCAATTCTGGTTATCGCTTCTCGGCCTTTTGGCTAAGATCAAGTGTAGTATCTGTTCTTATCAGTTTAATATCTGATACGTCCCCTATCTGGGGACCATATATTAAATGGATTTTTAGAACAGGGAGATGGAAAAAGAGCTTGCTCTGTCCACTCCACGCATTGACCTGGTATTGCAGTACCTCCAGGAACGGTGCACCCCTTCTTAACCCAGTTTCCAAAAGCAGAACTCGATTCACCTGATTCATATTAGCCCGATTAGCGAATTGAAATGAATTTTTATCTAACACACTTTTTACTTGCTTTATTCATCCAAATAGCAAACTCATCACCACTCAACTTCACCAACTCTGCTATGTCCCGTGCAGTATCTTGTTGTCAGTCTAATCTAGATCATGTGTAATTGAATGGAATAGATCCCTTTTGGACAAAGTGGAGTCAGATGCTGCAGTGACCACAGGTGTGAGAGGATCTACAATTGGCATCTGGTGTTATCTCTCTGCTTCCACTCCAAATAAAGTTACCTGTTGTTACCTGAACGTCAAATACTAAGAATGGGCGGCCTATGAAAGAATTAGTACTTTCATTAAGTATACTAAACCGGCTAATTGGGAATAGACAAACTGTAAAAAGCCCTCTGAGAAAGCCCCTCTCTAACCTTTGTTAGTAAGCTTTTCTGTAGCCTGCCTGTTGATGTATTTTCGGTTTGAACAGTGCACAACATGAAGAGACGGAACACTGGCGGCTTGTCACAATGCCCCCCGATGACATCACAATAGCGCTGCTGCCTAGAAAACAAGCTGCGCAGAAGAAGTTGTTCTTTGGGTGGGAGGGTGGGCTAGTGGAAGGAGGGGGCAATCTCTTTTTTTCCCGGGTGGTAGGGGGATGACAGGAGAAGGGAAGCGGGTGGTGAGAAAGGTACAGAGGGCAGGGTTTGGGGGCTGGGAAGGAAAGGGAAAAGATTAGGGTTTGGGGATGATGAAAGGGCTTTCTACGGGTAAGGATGGCAAAGGGTGGCAGTGACGGAAAGTCAGGCAACCTGTCCTGTCCGTCTTTTTGTATCGTGAATTGGAAAGACTGCAAGGGGGAGGGGAGTTGCTTGCGCCCTAAAGGAGGAGTTATTCAGATTCATTGCAGTGGGCGGCGGCTGCAAAACGCACCATTCTTCTTGTTTTTGCTCTGCAAAGCAGCCTTTTCAAGGGTTGGCTTGGGTGACAAAATGTCTTGTGTAGGCGTGGGTTTGTCTCCCTCTCGCTCTCTCTCCCTAAGATGTGTCCGGCATAGGCCAGGGTGCCACTCGAGGCCCAAACCAATTCTGGTTATCGCTTCTCGGCCTTTTGGCTAAGATCAAGTGTAGTATCTGTTCTTATCAGTTTAATATCTGATACGTCCCCTATCTGGGGACCATATATTAAATGGATTTTTAGAACAGGGAGATGGAAAAAGAGCTTGCTCTGTCCACTCCACGCATTGACCTGGTATTGCAGTACCTCCAGGAACGGTGCACCCCTTCTTAACCCAGTTTCCAAAAGCAGAACTCGATTCACCTGATTCATATTAGCCCGATTAGCGAATTGAAATGAATTTTTATCTAACACACTTTTTACTTGCTTTATTCATCCAAATAGCAAACTCATCACCACTCAACTTCACCAACTCTGCTATGTCCCGTGCAGTATCTTGTTGTCAGTCTAATCTAGATCATGTGTAATTGAATGGAATAGATCCCTTTTGGACAAAGTGGAGTCAGATGCTGCAGTGACCACAGGTGTGAGAGGATCTACAATTGGCATCTGGTGTTATCTCTCTGCTTCCACTCCAAATAAAGTTACCTGTTGTTACCTGAACGTCAAATACTAAGAATGGGCGGCCTATGAAAGAATTAGTACTTTCATTAAGTATACTAAACCGGCTAATTGGGAATAGACAAACTGTAAAAAGCCCTCTGAGAAAGCCCCTCTCTAACCTTTGTTAGTAAGCTTTTCTGTAGCCTGCCTGTTGATGTATTTTCGGTTTGAACAGTGCACAACATGAAGAGACGGAACACTGGCGGCTTGTCACAATGCCCCCCGATGACATCACAATAGCGCTGCTGCCTAGAAAACAAGCTGCGCAGAAGAAGTTGTTCTTTGGGTGGGAGGGTGGGCTAGTGGAAGGAGGGGGCAATCTCTTTTTTTCCCGGGTGGTAGGGGGATGACAGGAGAAGGGAAGCGGGTGGTGAGAAAGGTACAGAGGGCAGGGTTTGGGGGCTGGGAAGGAAAGGGAAAAGATTAGGGTTTGGGGATGATGAAAGGGCTTTCTACGGGTAAGGATGGCAAAGGGTGGCAGTGACGGAAAGTCAGGCAACCTGTCCTGTCCGTCTTTTTGTATCGTGAATTGGAAAGACTGCAAGGGGGAGGGGAGTTGCTTGCGCCCTAAAGGAGGAGTTATTCAGATTCATTGCAGTGGGCGGCGGCTGCAAAACGCACCATTCTTCTTGTTTTTGCTCTGCAAAGCAGCCTTTTCAAGGGTTGGCTTGGGTGACAAAATGTCTTGTGTAGGCGTGGGTTTGTCTCCCTCTCGCTCTCTCTCCCTAAGATGTGTCCGGCATAGGCCAGGGTGCCACTCGAGGCCCAAACCAATTCTGGTTATCGCTTCTCGGCCTTTTGGCTAAGATCAAGTGTAGTATCTGTTCTTATCAGTTTAATATCTGATACGTCCCCTATCTGGGGACCATATATTAAATGGATTTTTAGAACAGGGAGATGGAAAAAGAGCTTGCTCTGTCCACTCCACGCATTGACCTGGTATTGCAGTACCTCCAGGAACGGTGCACCCCTTCTTAACCCAGTTTCCAAAAGCAGAACTCGATTCACCTGATTCATATTAGCCCGATTAGCGAATTGAAATGAATTTTTATCTAACACACTTTTTACTTGCTTTATTCATCCAAATAGCAAACTCATCACCACTCAACTTCACCAACTCTGCTATGTCCCGTGCAGTATCTTGTTGTCAGTCTAATCTAGATCATGTGTAATTGAATGGAATAGATCCCTTTTGGACAAAGTGGAGTCAGATGCTGCAGTGACCACAGGTGTGAGAGGATCTACAATTGGCATCTGGTGTTATCTCTCTGCTTCCACTTCAAATAAAGTTACCTGTTGTTACCTGAACGTCAAATACTAAGAATGGGCGGCCTATGAAAGAATTAGTACTTTCATTAAGTATACTAAACCGGCTAATTGGGAATAGACAAACTGTAAAAAGCCCTCTGAGAAAGCCCCTCTCTAACCTTTGTTAGTAAGCTTTTCTGTAGCCTGCCTGTTGATGTATTTTCGGTTTGAACAGTGCACAACATGAAGAGACGGAACACTGGCGGCTTGTCACAATGCCCCCCGATGACATCACAATAGCGCTGCTGCCTAGAAAACAAGCTGCGCAGAAGAAGTTGTTCTTTGGGTGGGAGGGTGGGCTAGTGGAAGGAGGGGGCAATCTCTTTTTTTCCCGGGTGGTAGGGGGATGACAGGAGAAGGGAAGCGGGTGGTGAGAAAGGTACAGAGGGCAGGGTTTGGGGGCTGGGAAGGAAAGGGAAAAGATTAGGGTTTGGGGATGATGAAAGGGCTTTCTACGGGTAAGGATGGCAAAGGGTGGCAGTGACGGAAAGTCAGGCAACCTGTCCTGTCCGTCTTTTTGTATCGTGAATTGGAAAGACTGCAAGGGGGAGGGGAGTTGCTTGCGCCCTAAAGGAGGAGTTATTCAGATTCATTGCAGTGGGCGGCGGCTGCAAAACGCACCATTCTTCTTGTTTTTGCTCTGCAAAGCAGCCTTTTCAAGGGTTGGCTTGGGTGACAAAATGTCTTGTGTAGGCGTGGGTTTGTCTCCCTCTCGCTCTCTCTCCCTAAGATGTGTCCGGCATAGGCCAGGGTGCCACTCGAGGCCCAAACCAATTCTGGTTATCGCTTCTCGGCCTTTTGGCTAAGATCAAGTGTAGTATCTGTTCTTATCAGTTTAATATCTGATACGTCCCCTATCTGGGGACCATATATTAAATGGATTTTTAGAACAGGGAGATGGAAAAAGAGCTTGCTCTGTCCACTCCACGCATTGACCTGGTATTGCAGTACCTCCAGGAACGGTGCACCCCTTCTTAACCCAGTTTCCAAAAGCAGAACTCGATTCACCTGATTCATATTAGCCCGATTAGCGAATTGAAATGAATTTTTATCTAACACACTTTTTACTTGCTTTATTCATCCAAATAGCAAACTCATCACCACTCAACTTCACCAACTCTGCTATGTCCCGTGCAGTATCTTGTTGTCAGTCTAATCTAGATCATGTGTAATTGAATGGAATAGATCCCTTTTGGACAAAGTGGAGTCAGATGCTGCAGTGACCACAGGTGTGAGAGGATCTACAATTGGCATCTGGTGTTATCTCTCTGCTTCCACTCCAAATAAAGTTACCTGTTGTTACCTGAACGTCAAATACTAAGAATGGGCGGCCTATGAAAGAATTAGTACTTTCATTAAGTATACTAAACCGGCTAATTGGGAATAGACAAACTGTAAAAAGCCCTCTGAGAAAGCCCCTCTCTAACCTTTGTTAGTAAGCTTTTCTGTAGCCTGCCTGTTGATGTATTTTCGGTTTGAACAGTGCACAACATGAAGAGACGGAACACTGGCGGCTTGTCACAATGCCCCCCGATGACATCACAATAGCGCTGCTGCCTAGAAAACAAGCTGCGCAGAAGAAGTTGTTCTTTGGGTGGGAGGGTGGGCTAGTGGAAGGAGGGGGCAATCTCTTTTTTTCCCGGGTGGTAGGGGGATGACAGGAGAAGGGAAGCGGGTGGTGAGAAAGGTACAGAGGGCAGGGTTTGGGGGCTGGGAAGGAAAGGGAAAAGATTAGGGTTTGGGGATGATGAAAGGGCTTTCTACGGGTAAGGATGGCAAAGGGTGGCAGTGACGGAAAGTCAGGCAACCTGTCCTGTCCGTCTTTTTGTATCGTGAATTGGAAAGACTGCAAGGGGGAGGGGAGTTGCTTGCGCCCTAAAGGAGGAGTTATTCAGATTCATTGCAGTGGGCGGCGGCTGCAAAACGCACCATTCTTCTTGTTTTTGCTCTGCAAAGCAGCCTTTTCAAGGGTTGGCTTGGGTGACAAAATGTCTTGTGTAGGCGTGGGTTTGTCTCCCTCTCGCTCTCTCTCCCTAAGATGTGTCCGGCATAGGCCAGGGTGCCACTCGAGGCCCAAACCAATTCTGGTTATCGCTTCTCGGCCTTTTGGCTAAGATCAAGTGTAGTATCTGTTCTTATCAGTTTAATATCTGATACGTCCCCTATCTGGGGACCATATATTAAATGGATTTTTAGAACAGGGAGATGGAAAAAGAGCTTGCTCTGTCCACTCCACGCATTGACCTGGTATTGCAGTACCTCCAGGAACGGTGCACCCCTTCTTAACCCAGTTTCCAAAAGCAGAACTCGATTCACCTGATTCATATTAGCCCGATTAGCGAATTGAAATGAATTTTTATCTAACACACTTTTTACTTGCTTTATTCATCCAAATAGCAAACTCATCACCACTCAACTTCACCAACTCTGCTATGTCCCGTGCAGTATCTTGTTGTCAGTCTAATCTAGATCATGTGTAATTGAATGGAATAGATCCCTTTTGGACAAAGTGGAGTCAGATGCTGCAGTGACCACAGGTGTGAGAGGATCTACAATTGGCATCTGGTGTTATCTCTCTGCTTCCACTCCAAATAAAGTTACCTGTTGTTACCTGAACGTCAAATACTAAGAATGGGCGGCCTATGAAAGAATTAGTACTTTCATTAAGTATACTAAACCGGCTAATTGGGAATAGACAAACTGTAAAAAGCCCTCTGAGAAAGCCCCTCTCTAACCTTTGTTAGTAAGCTTTTCTGTAGCCTGCCTGTTGATGTATTTTCGGTTTGAACAGTGCACAACATGAAGAGACGGAACACTGGCGGCTTGTCACAATGCCCCCCGATGACATCACAATAGCGCTGCTGCCTAGAAAACAAGCTGCGCAGAAGAAGTTGTTCTTTGGGTGGGAGGGTGGGCTAGTGGAAGGAGGGGGCAATCTCTTTTTTTCCCGGGTGGTAGGGGGATGACAGGAGAAGGGAAGCGGGTGGTGAGAAAGGTACAGAGGGCAGGGTTTGGGGGCTGGGAAGGAAAGGGAAAAGATTAGGGTTTGGGGATGATGAAAGGGCTTTCTACGGGTAAGGATGGCAAAGGGTGGCAGTGACGGAAAGTCAGGCAACCTGTCCTGTCCGTCTTTTTGTATCGTGAATTGGAAAGACTGCAAGGGGGAGGGGAGTTGCTTGCGCCCTAAAGGAGGAGTTATTCAGATTCATTGCAGTGGGCGGCGGCTGCAAAACGCACCATTCTTCTTGTTTTTGCTCTGCAAAGCAGCCTTTTCAAGGGTTGGCTTGGGTGACAAAATGTCTTGTGTAGGCGTGGGTTTGTCTCCCTCTCGCTCTCTCTCCCTAAGATGTGTCCGGCATAGGCCAGGGTGCCACTCGAGGCCCAAACCAATTCTGGTTATCGCTTCTCGGCCTTTTGGCTAAGATCAAGTGTAGTATCTGTTCTTATCAGTTTAATATCTGATACGTCCCCTATCTGGGGACCATATATTAAATGGATTTTTAGAACAGGGAGATGGAAAAAGAGCTTGCTCTGTCCACTCCACGCATTGACCTGGTATTGCAGTACCTCCAGGAACGGTGCACCCCTTCTTAACCCAGTTTCCAAAAGCAGAACTCGATTCACCTGATTCATATTAGCCCGATTAGCGAATTGAAATGAATTTTTATCTAACACACTTTTTACTTGCTTTATTCATCCAAATAGCAAACTCATCACCACTCAACTTCACCAACTCTGCTATGTCCCGTGCAGTATCTTGTTGTCAGTCTAATCTAGATCATGTGTAATTGAATGGAATAGATCCCTTTTGGACAAAGTGGAGTCAGATGCTGCAGTGACCACAGGTGTGAGAGGATCTACAATTGGCATCTGGTGTTATCTCTCTGCTTCCACTCCAAATAAAGTTACCTGTTGTTACCTGAACGTCAAATACTAAGAATGGGCGGCCTATGAAAGAATTAGTACTTTCATTAAGTATACTAAACCGGCTAATTGGGAATAGACAAACTGTAAAAAGCCCTCTGAGAAAGCCCCTCTCTAACCTTTGTTAGTAAGCTTTTCTGTAGCCTGCCTGTTGATGTATTTTCGGTTTGAACAGTGCACAACATGAAGAGACGGAACACTGGCGGCTTGTCACAATGCCCCCCGATGACATCACAATAGCGCTGCTGCCTAGAAAACAAGCTGCGCAGAAGAAGTTGTTCTTTGGGTGGGAGGGTGGGCTAGTGGAAGGAGGGGGCAATCTCTTTTTTTCCCGGGTGGTAGGGGGATGACAGGAGAAGGGAAGCGGGTGGTGAGAAAGGTACAGAGGGCAGGGTTTGGGGGCTGGGAAGGAAAGGGAAAAGATTAGGGTTTGGGGATGATGAAAGGGCTTTCTACGGGTAAGGATGGCAAAGGGTGGCAGTGACGGAAAGTCAGGCAACCTGTCCTGTCCGTCTTTTTGTATCGTGAATTGGAAAGACTGCAAGGGGGAGGGGAGTTGCTTGCGCCCTAAAGGAGGAGTTATTCAGATTCATTGCAGTGGGCGGCGGCTGCAAAACGCACCATTCTTCTTGTTTTTGCTCTGCAAAGCAGCCTTTTCAAGGGTTGGCTTGGGTGACAAAATGTCTTGTGTAGGCGTGGGTTTGTCTCCCTCTCGCTCTCTCTCCCTAAGATGTGTCCGGCATAGGCCAGGGTGCCACTCGAGGCCCAAACCAATTCTGGTTATCGCTTCTCGGCCTTTTGGCTAAGATCAAGTGTAGTATCTGTTCTTATCAGTTTAATATCTGATACGTCCCCTATCTGGGGACCATATATTAAATGGATTTTTAGAACAGGGAGATGGAAAAAGAGCTTGCTCTGTCCACTCCACGCATTGACCTGGTATTGCAGTACCTCCAGGAACGGTGCACCCCTTCTTAACCCAGTTTCCAAAAGCAGAACTCGATTCACCTGATTCATATTAGCCCGATTAGCGAATTGAAATGAATTTTTATCTAACACACTTTTTACTTGCTTTATTCATCCAAATAGCAAACTCATCACCACTCAACTTCACCAACTCTGCTATGTCCCGTGCAGTATCTTGTTGTCAGTCTAATCTAGATCATGTGTAATTGAATGGAATAGATCCCTTTTGGACAAAGTGGAGTCAGATGCTGCAGTGACCACAGGTGTGAGAGGATCTACAATTGGCATCTGGTGTTATCTCTCTGCTTCCACTCCAAATAAAGTTACCTGTTGTTACCTGAACGTCAAATACTAAGAATGGGCGGCCTATGAAAGAATTAGTACTTTCATTAAGTATACTAAACCGGCTAATTGGGAATAGACAAACTGTAAAAAGCCCTCTGAGAAAGCCCCTCTCTAACCTTTGTTAGTAAGCTTTTCTGTAGCCTGCCTGTTGATGTATTTTCGGTTTGAACAGTGCACAACATGAAGAGACGGAACACTGGCGGCTTGTCACAATGCCCCCCGATGACATCACAATAGCGCTGCTGCCTAGAAAACAAGCTGCGCAGAAGAAGTTGTTCTTTGGGTGGGAGGGTGGGCTAGTGGAAGGAGGGGGCAATCTCTTTTTTTCCCGGGTGGTAGGGGGATGACAGGAGAAGGGAAGCGGGTGGTGAGAAAGGTACAGAGGGCAGGGTTTGGGGGCTGGGAAGGAAAGGGAAAAGATTAGGGTTTGGGGATGATGAAAGGGCTTTCTACGGGTAAGGATGGCAAAGGGTGGCAGTGACGGAAAGTCAGGCAACCTGTCCTGTCCGTCTTTTTGTATCGTGAATTGGAAAGACTGCAAGGGGGAGGGGAGTTGCTTGCGCCCTAAAGGAGGAGTTATTCAGATTCATTGCAGTGGGCGGCGGCTGCAAAACGCACCATTCTTCTTGTTTTTGCTCTGCAAAGCAGCCTTTTCAAGGGTTGGCTTGGGTGACAAAATGTCTTGTGTAGGCGTGGGTTTGTCTCCCTCTCGCTCTCTCTCCCTAAGATGTGTCCGGCATAGGCCAGGGTGCCACTCGAGGCCCAAACCAATTCTGGTTATCGCTTCTCGGCCTTTTGGCTAAGATCAAGTGTAGTATCTGTTCTTATCAGTTTAATATCTGATACGTCCCCTATCTGGGGACCATATATTAAATGGATTTTTAGAACAGGGAGATGGAAAAAGAGCTTGCTCTGTCCACTCCACGCATTGACCTGGTATTGCAGTACCTCCAGGAACGGTGCACCCCTTCTTAACCCAGTTTCCAAAAGCAGAACTCGATTCACCTGATTCATATTAGCCCGATTAGCGAATTGAAATGAATTTTTATCTAACACACTTTTTACTTGCTTTATTCATCCAAATAGCAAACTCATCACCACTCAACTTCACCAACTCTGCTATGTCCCGTGCAGTATCTTGTTGTCAGTCTAATCTAGATCATGTGTAATTGAATGGAATAGATCCCTTTTGGACAAAGTGGAGTCAGATGCTGCAGTGACCACAGGTGTGAGAGGATCTACAATTGGCATCTGGTGTTATCTCTCTGCTTCCACTCCAAATAAAGTTACCTGTTGTTACCTGAACGTCAAATACTAAGAATGGGCGGCCTATGAAAGAATTAGTACTTTCATTAAGTATACTAAACCGGCTAATTGGGAATAGACAAACTGTAAAAAGCCCTCTGAGAAAGCCCCTCTCTAACCTTTGTTAGTAAGCTTTTCTGTAGCCTGCCTGTTGATGTATTTTCGGTTTGAACAGTGCACAACATGAAGAGACGGAACACTGGCGGCTTGTCACAATGCCCCCCGATGACATCACAATAGCGCTGCTGCCTAGAAAACAAGCTGCGCAGAAGAAGTTGTTCTTTGGGTGGGAGGGTGGGCTAGTGGAAGGAGGGGGCAATCTCTTTTTTTCCCGGGTGGTAGGGGGATGACAGGAGAAGGGAAGCGGGTGGTGAGAAAGGTACAGAGGGCAGGGTTTGGGGGCTGGGAAGGAAAGGGAAAAGATTAGGGTTTGGGGATGATGAAAGGGCTTTCTACGGGTAAGGATGGCAAAGGGTGGCAGTGACGGAAAGTCAGGCAACCTGTCCTGTCCGTCTTTTTGTATCGTGAATTGGAAAGACTGCAAGGGGGAGGGGAGTTGCTTGCGCCCTAAAGGAGGAGTTATTCAGATTCATTGCAGTGGGCGGCGGCTGCAAAACGCACCATTCTTCTTGTTTTTGCTCTGCAAAGCAGCCTTTTCAAGGGTTGGCTTGGGTGACAAAATGTCTTGTGTAGGCGTGGGTTTGTCTCCCTCTCGCTCTCTCTCCCTAAGATGTGTCCGGCATAGGCCAGGGTGCCACTCGAGGCCCAAACCAATTCTGGTTATCGCTTCTCGGCCTTTTGGCTAAGATCAAGTGTAGTATCTGTTCTTATCAGTTTAATATCTGATACGTCCCCTATCTGGGGACCATATATTAAATGGATTTTTAGAACAGGGAGATGGAAAAAGAGCTTGCTCTGTCCACTCCACGCATTGACCTGGTATTGCAGTACCTCCAGGAACGGTGCACCCCTTCTTAACCCAGTTTCCAAAAGCAGAACTCGATTCACCTGATTCATATTAGCCCGATTAGCGAATTGAAATGAATTTTTATCTAACACACTTTTTACTTGCTTTATTCATCCAAATAGCAAACTCATCACCACTCAACTTCACCAACTCTGCTATGTCCCGTGCAGTATCTTGTTGTCAGTCTAATCTAGATCATGTGTAATTGAATGGAATAGATCCCTTTTGGACAAAGTGGAGTCAGATGCTGCAGTGACCACAGGTGTGAGAGGATCTACAATTGGCATCTGGTGTTATCTCTCTGCTTCCACTCCAAATAAAGTTACCTGTTGTTACCTGAACGTCAAATACTAAGAATGGGCGGCCTATGAAAGAATTAGTACTTTCATTAAGTATACTAAACCGGCTAATTGGGAATAGACAAACTGTAAAAAGCCCTCTGAGAAAGCCCCTCTCTAACCTTTGTTAGTAAGCTTTTCTGTAGCCTGCCTGTTGATGTATTTTCGGTTTGAACAGTGCACAACATGAAGAGACGGAACACTGGCGGCTTGTCACAATGCCCCCCGATGACATCACAATAGCGCTGCTGCCTAGAAAACAAGCTGCGCAGAAGAAGTTGTTCTTTGGGTGGGAGGGTGGGCTAGTGGAAGGAGGGGGCAATCTCTTTTTTTCCCGGGTGGTAGGGGGATGACAGGAGAAGGGAAGCGGGTGGTGAGAAAGGTACAGAGGGCAGGGTTTGGGGGCTGGGAAGGAAAGGGAAAAGATTAGGGTTTGGGGATGATGAAAGGGCTTTCTACGGGTAAGGATGGCAAAGGGTGGCAGTGACGGAAAGTCAGGCAACCTGTCCTGTCCGTCTTTTTGTATCGTGAATTGGAAAGACTGCAAGGGGGAGGGGAGTTGCTTGCGCCCTAAAGGAGGAGTTATTCAGATTCATTGCAGTGGGCGGCGGCTGCAAAACGCACCATTCTTCTTGTTTTTGCTCTGCAAAGCAGCCTTTTCAAGGGTTGGCTTGGGTGACAAAATGTCTTGTGTAGGCGTGGGTTTGTCTCCCTCTCGCTCTCTCTCCCTAAGATGTGTCCGGCATAGGCCAGGGTGCCACTCGAGGCCCAAACCAATTCTGGTTATCGCTTCTCGGCCTTTTGGCTAAGATCAAGTGTAGTATCTGTTCTTATCAGTTTAATATCTGATACGTCCCCTATCTGGGGACCATATATTAAATGGATTTTTAGAACAGGGAGATGGAAAAAGAGCTTGCTCTGTCCACTCCACGCATTGACCTGGTATTGCAGTACCTCCAGGAACGGTGCACCCCTTCTTAACCCAGTTTCCAAAAGCAGAACTCGATTCACCTGATTCATATTAGCCCGATTAGCGAATTGAAATGAATTTTTATCTAACACACTTTTTACTTGCTTTATTCATCCAAATAGCAAACTCATCACCACTCAACTTCACCAACTCTGCTATGTCCCGTGCAGTATCTTGTTGTCAGTCTAATCTAGATCATGTGTAATTGAATGGAATAGATCCCTTTTGGACAAAGTGGAGTCAGATGCTGCAGTGACCACAGGTGTGAGAGGATCTACAATTGGCATCTGGTGTTATCTCTCTGCTTCCACTCCAAATAAAGTTACCTGTTGTTACCTGAACGTCAAATACTAAGAATGGGCGGCCTATGAAAGAATTAGTACTTTCATTAAGTATACTAAACCGGCTAATTGGGAATAGACAAACTGTAAAAAGCCCTCTGAGAAAGCCCCTCTCTAACCTTTGTTAGTAAGCTTTTCTGTAGCCTGCCTGTTGATGTATTTTCGGTTTGAACAGTGCACAACATGAAGAGACGGAACACTGGCGGCTTGTCACAATGCCCCCCGATGACATCACAATAGCGCTGCTGCCTAGAAAACAAGCTGCGCAGAAGAAGTTGTTCTTTGGGTGGGAGGGTGGGCTAGTGGAAGGAGGGGGCAATCTCTTTTTTTCCCGGGTGGTAGGGGGATGACAGGAGAAGGGAAGCGGGTGGTGAGAAAGGTACAGAGGGCAGGGTTTGGGGGCTGGGAAGGAAAGGGAAAAGATTAGGGTTTGGGGATGATGAAAGGGCTTTCTACGGGTAAGGATGGCAAAGGGTGGCAGTGACGGAAAGTCAGGCAACCTGTCCTGTCCGTCTTTTTGTATCGTGAATTGGAAAGACTGCAAGGGGGAGGGGAGTTGCTTGCGCCCTAAAGGAGGAGTTATTCAGATTCATTGCAGTGGGCGGCGGCTGCAAAACGCACCATTCTTCTTGTTTTTGCTCTGCAAAGCAGCCTTTTCAAGGGTTGGCTTGGGTGACAAAATGTCTTGTGTAGGCGTGGGTTTGTCTCCCTCTCGCTCTCTCTCCCTAAGATGTGTCCGGCATAGGCCAGGGTGCCACTCGAGGCCCAAACCAATTCTGGTTATCGCTTCTCGGCCTTTTGGCTAAGATCAAGTGTAGTATCTGTTCTTATCAGTTTAATATCTGATACGTCCCCTATCTGGGGACCATATATTAAATGGATTTTTAGAACAGGGAGATGGAAAAAGAGCTTGCTCTGTCCACTCCACGCATTGACCTGGTATTGCAGTACCTCCAGGAACGGTGCACCCCTTCTTAACCCAGTTTCCAAAAGCAGAACTCGATTCACCTGATTCATATTAGCCCGATTAGCGAATTGAAATGAATTTTTATCTAACACACTTTTTACTTGCTTTATTCATCCAAATAGCAAACTCATCACCACTCAACTTCACCAACTCTGCTATGTCCCGTGCAGTATCTTGTTGTCAGTCTAATCTAGATCATGTGTAATTGAATGGAATAGATCCCTTTTGGACAAAGTGGAGTCAGATGCTGCAGTGACCACAGGTGTGAGAGGATCTACAATTGGCATCTGGTGTTATCTCTCTGCTTCCACTCCAAATAAAGTTACCTGTTGTTACCTGAACGTCAAATACTAAGAATGGGCGGCCTATGAAAGAATTAGTACTTTCATTAAGTATACTAAACCGGCTAATTGGGAATAGACAAACTGTAAAAAGCCCTCTGAGAAAGCCCCTCTCTAACCTTTGTTAGTAAGCTTTTCTGTAGCCTGCCTGTTGATGTATTTTCGGTTTGAACAGTGCACAACATGAAGAGACGGAACACTGGCGGCTTGTCACAATGCCCCCCGATGACATCACAATAGCGCTGCTGCCTAGAAAACAAGCTGCGCAGAAGAAGTTGTTCTTTGGGTGGGAGGGTGGGCTAGTGGAAGGAGGGGGCAATCTCTTTTTTTCCCGGGTGGTAGGGGGATGACAGGAGAAGGGAAGCGGGTGGTGAGAAAGGTACAGAGGGCAGGGTTTGGGGGCTGGGAAGGAAAGGGAAAAGATTAGGGTTTGGGGATGATGAAAGGGCTTTCTACGGGTAAGGATGGCAAAGGGTGGCAGTGACGGAAAGTCAGGCAACCTGTCCTGTCCGTCTTTTTGTATCGTGAATTGGAAAGACTGCAAGGGGGAGGGGAGTTGCTTGCGCCCTAAAGGAGGAGTTATTCAGATTCATTGCAGTGGGCGGCGGCTGCAAAACGCACCATTCTTCTTGTTTTTGCTCTGCAAAGCAGCCTTTTCAAGGGTTGGCTTGGGTGACAAAATGTCTTGTGTAGGCGTGGGTTTGTCTCCCTCTCGCTCTCTCTCCCTAAGATGTGTCCGGCATAGGCCAGGGTGCCACTCGAGGCCCAAACCAATTCTGGTTATCGCTTCTCGGCCTTTTGGCTAAGATCAAGTGTAGTATCTGTTCTTATCAGTTTAATATCTGATACGTCCCCTATCTGGGGACCATATATTAAATGGATTTTTAGAACAGGGAGATGGAAAAAGAGCTTGCTCTGTCCACTCCACGCATTGACCTGGTATTGCAGTACCTCCAGGAACGGTGCACCCCTTCTTAACCCAGTTTCCAAAAGCAGAACTCGATTCACCTGATTCATATTAGCCCGATTAGCGAATTGAAATGAATTTTTATCTAACACACTTTTTACTTGCTTTATTCATCCAAATAGCAAACTCATCACCACTCAACTTCACCAACTCTGCTATGTCCCGTGCAGTATCTTGTTGTCAGTCTAATCTAGATCATGTGTAATTGAATGGAATAGATCCCTTTTGGACAAAGTGGAGTCAGATGCTGCAGTGACCACAGGTGTGAGAGGATCTACAATTGGCATCTGGTGTTATCTCTCTGCTTCCACTCCAAATAAAGTTACCTGTTGTTACCTGAACGTCAAATACTAAGAATGGGCGGCCTATGAAAGAATTAGTACTTTCATTAAGTATACTAAACCGGCTAATTGGGAATAGACAAACTGTAAAAAGCCCTCTGAGAAAGCCCCTCTCTAACCTTTGTTAGTAAGCTTTTCTGTAGCCTGCCTGTTGATGTATTTTCGGTTTGAACAGTGCACAACATGAAGAGACGGAACACTGGCGGCTTGTCACAATGCCCCCCGATGACATCACAATAGCGCTGCTGCCTAGAAAACAAGCTGCGCAGAAGAAGTTGTTCTTTGGGTGGGAGGGTGGGCTAGTGGAAGGAGGGGGCAATCTCTTTTTTTCCCGGGTGGTAGGGGGATGACAGGAGAAGGGAAGCGGGTGGTGAGAAAGGTACAGAGGGCAGGGTTTGGGGGCTGGGAAGGAAAGGGAAAAGATTAGGGTTTGGGGATGATGAAAGGGCTTTCTACGGGTAAGGATGGCAAAGGGTGGCAGTGACGGAAAGTCAGGCAACCTGTCCTGTCCGTCTTTTTGTATCGTGAATTGGAAAGACTGCAAGGGGGAGGGGAGTTGCTTGCGCCCTAAAGGAGGAGTTATTCAGATTCATTGCAGTGGGCGGCGGCTGCAAAACGCACCATTCTTCTTGTTTTTGCTCTGCAAAGCAGCCTTTTCAAGGGTTGGCTTGGGTGACAAAATGTCTTGTGTAGGCGTGGGTTTGTCTCCCTCTCGCTCTCTCTCCCTAAGATGTGTCCGGCATAGGCCAGGGTGCCACTCGAGGCCCAAACCAATTCTGGTTATCGCTTCTCGGCCTTTTGGCTAAGATCAAGTGTAGTATCTGTTCTTATCAGTTTAATATCTGATACGTCCCCTATCTGGGGACCATATATTAAATGGATTTTTAGAACAGGGAGATGGAAAAAGAGCTTGCTCTGTCCACTCCACGCATTGACCTGGTATTGCAGTACCTCCAGGAACGGTGCACCCCTTCTTAACCCAGTTTCCAAAAGCAGAACTCGATTCACCTGATTCATATTAGCCCGATTAGCGAATTGAAATGAATTTTTATCTAACACACTTTTTACTTGCTTTATTCATCCAAATAGCAAACTCATCACCACTCAACTTCACCAACTCTGCTATGTCCCGTGCAGTATCTTGTTGTCAGTCTAATCTAGATCATGTGTAATTGAATGGAATAGATCCCTTTTGGACAAAGTGGAGTCAGATGCTGCAGTGACCACAGGTGTGAGAGGATCTACAATTGGCATCTGGTGTTATCTCTCTGCTTCCACTCCAAATAAAGTTACCTGTTGTTACCTGAACGTCAAATACTAAGAATGGGCGGCCTATGAAAGAATTAGTACTTTCATTAAGTATACTAAACCGGCTAATTGGGAATAGACAAACTGTAAAAAGCCCTCTGAGAAAGCCCCTCTCTAACCTTTGTTAGTAAGCTTTTCTGTAGCCTGCCTGTTGATGTATTTTCGGTTTGAACAGTGCACAACATGAAGAGACGGAACACTGGCGGCTTGTCACAATGCCCCCCGATGACATCACAATAGCGCTGCTGCCTAGAAAACAAGCTGCGCAGAAGAAGTTGTTCTTTGGGTGGGAGGGTGGGCTAGTGGAAGGAGGGGGCAATCTCTTTTTTTCCCGGGTGGTAGGGGGATGACAGGAGAAGGGAAGCGGGTGGTGAGAAAGGTACAGAGGGCAGGGTTTGGGGGCTGGGAAGGAAAGGGAAAAGATTAGGGTTTGGGGATGATGAAAGGGCTTTCTACGGGTAAGGATGGCAAAGGGTGGCAGTGACGGAAAGTCAGGCAACCTGTCCTGTCCGTCTTTTTGTATCGTGAATTGGAAAGACTGCAAGGGGGAGGGGAGTTGCTTGCGCCCTAAAGGAGGAGTTATTCAGATTCATTGCAGTGGGCGGCGGCTGCAAAACGCACCATTCTTCTTGTTTTTGCTCTGCAAAGCAGCCTTTTCAAGGGTTGGCTTGGGTGACAAAATGTCTTGTGTAGGCGTGGGTTTGTCTCCCTCTCGCTCTCTCTCCCTAAGATGTGTCCGGCATAGGCCAGGGTGCCACTCGAGGCCCAAACCAATTCTGGTTATCGCTTCTCGGCCTTTTGGCTAAGATCAAGTGTAGTATCTGTTCTTATCAGTTTAATATCTGATACGTCCCCTATCTGGGGACCATATATTAAATGGATTTTTAGAACAGGGAGATGGAAAAAGAGCTTGCTCTGTCCACTCCACGCATTGACCTGGTATTGCAGTACCTCCAGGAACGGTGCACCCCTTCTTAACCCAGTTTCCAAAAGCAGAACTCGATTCACCTGATTCATATTAGCCCGATTAGCGAATTGAAATGAATTTTTATCTAACACACTTTTTACTTGCTTTATTCATCCAAATAGCAAACTCATCACCACTCAACTTCACCAACTCTGCTATGTCCCGTGCAGTATCTTGTTGTCAGTCTAATCTAGATCATGTGTAATTGAATGGAATAGATCCCTTTTGGACAAAGTGGAGTCAGATGCTGCAGTGACCACAGGTGTGAGAGGATCTACAATTGGCATCTGGTGTTATCTCTCTGCTTCCACTCCAAATAAAGTTACCTGTTGTTACCTGAACGTCAAATACTAAGAATGGGCGGCCTATGAAAGAATTAGTACTTTCATTAAGTATACTAAACCGGCTAATTGGGAATAGACAAACTGTAAAAAGCCCTCTGAGAAAGCCCCTCTCTAACCTTTGTTAGTAAGCTTTTCTGTAGCCTGCCTGTTGATGTATTTTCGGTTTGAACAGTGCACAACATGAAGAGACGGAACACTGGCGGCTTGTCACAATGCCCCCCGATGACATCACAATAGCGCTGCTGCCTAGAAAACAAGCTGCGCAGAAGAAGTTGTTCTTTGGGTGGGAGGGTGGGCTAGTGGAAGGAGGGGGCAATCTCTTTTTTTCCCGGGTGGTAGGGGGATGACAGGAGAAGGGAAGCGGGTGGTGAGAAAGGTACAGAGGGCAGGGTTTGGGGGCTGGGAAGGAAAGGGAAAAGATTAGGGTTTGGGGATGATGAAAGGGCTTTCTACGGGTAAGGATGGCAAAGGGTGGCAGTGACGGAAAGTCAGGCAACCTGTCCTGTCCGTCTTTTTGTATCGTGAATTGGAAAGACTGCAAGGGGGAGGGGAGTTGCTTGCGCCCTAAAGGAGGAGTTATTCAGATTCATTGCAGTGGGCGGCGGCTGCAAAACGCACCATTCTTCTTGTTTTTGCTCTGCAAAGCAGCCTTTTCAAGGGTTGGCTTGGGTGACAAAATGTCTTGTGTAGGCGTGGGTTTGTCTCCCTCTCGCTCTCTCTCCCTAAGATGTATCCGGCATAGGCCAGGGTGCCACTCGAGGCCCAAACCAATTCTGGTTATCGCTTCTCGGCCTTTTGGCTAAGATCAAGTGTAGTATCTGTTCTTATCAGTTTAATATCTGATACGTCCCCTATCTGGGGACCATATATTAAATGGATTTTTAGAACAGGGAGATGGAAAAAGAGCTTGCTCTGTCCACTCCACGCATTGACCTGGTATTGCAGTACCTCCAGGAACGGTGCACCCCTTCTTAACCCAGTTTCCAAAAGCAGAACTCGATTCACCTGATTCATATTAGCCCGATTAGCGAATTGAAATGAATTTTTATCTAACACACTTTTTACTTGCTTTATTCATCCAAATAGCAAACTCATCACCACTCAACTTCACCAACTCTGCTATGTCCCGTGCAGTATCTTGTTGTCAGTCTAATCTAGATCATGTGTAATTGAATGGAATAGATCCCTTTTGGACAAAGTGGAGTCAGATGCTGCAGTGACCACAGGTGTGAGAGGATCTACAATTGGCATCTGGTGTTATCTCTCTGCTTCCACTCCAAATAAAGTTACCTGTTGTTACCTGAACGTCAAATACTAAGAATGGGCGGCCTATGAAAGAATTAGTACTTTCATTAAGTATACTAAACCGGCTAATTGGGAATAGACAAACTGTAAAAAGCCCTCTGAGAAAGCCCCTCTCTAACCTTTGTTAGTAAGCTTTTCTGTAGCCTGCCTGTTGATGTATTTTCGGTTTGAACAGTGCACAACATGAAGAGACGGAACACTGGCGGCTTGTCACAATGCCCCCCGATGACATCACAATAGCGCTGCTGCCTAGAAAACAAGCTGCGCAGAAGAAGTTGTTCTTTGGGTGGGAGGGTGGGCTAGTGGAAGGAGGGGGCAATCTCTTTTTTTCCCGGGTGGTAGGGGGATGACAGGAGAAGGGAAGCGGGTGGTGAGAAAGGTACAGAGGGCAGGGTTTGGGGGCTGGGAAGGAAAGGGAAAAGATTAGGGTTTGGGGATGATGAAAGGGCTTTCTACGGGTAAGGATGGCAAAGGGTGGCAGTGACGGAAAGTCAGGCAACCTGTCCTGTCCGTCTTTTTGTATCGTGAATTGGAAAGACTGCAAGGGGGAGGGGAGTTGCTTGCGCCCTAAAGGAGGAGTTATTCAGATTCATTGCAGTGGGCGGCGGCTGCAAAACGCACCATTCTTCTTGTTTTTGCTCTGCAAAGCAGCCTTTTCAAGGGTTGGCTTGGGTGACAAAATGTCTTGTGTAGGCGTGGGTTTGTCTCCCTCTCGCTCTCTCTCCCTAAGATGTGTCCGGCATAGGCCAGGGTGCCACTCGAGGCCCAAACCAATTCTGGTTATCGCTTCTCGGCCTTTTGGCTAAGATCAAGTGTAGTATCTGTTCTTATCAGTTTAATATCTGATACGTCCCCTATCTGGGGACCATATATTAAATGGATTTTTAGAACAGGGAGATGGAAAAAGAGCTTGCTCTGTCCACTCCACGCATTGACCTGGTATTGCAGTACCTCCAGGAACGGTGCACCCCTTCTTAACCCAGTTTCCAAAAGCAGAACTCGATTCACCTGATTCATATTAGCCCGATTAGCGAATTGAAATGAATTTTTATCTAACACACTTTTTACTTGCTTTATTCATCCAAATAGCAAACTCATCACCACTCAACTTCACCAACTCTGCTATGTCCCGTGCAGTATCTTGTTGTCAGTCTAATCTAGATCATGTGTAATTGAATGGAATAGATCCCTTTTGGACAAAGTGGAGTCAGATGCTGCAGTGACCACAGGTGTGAGAGGATCTACAATTGGCATCTGGTGTTATCTCTCTGCTTCCACTCCAAATAAAGTTACCTGTTGTTACCTGAACGTCAAATACTAAGAATGGGCGGCCTATGAAAGAATTAGTACTTTCATTAAGTATACTAAACCGGCTAATTGGGAATAGACAAACTGTAAAAAGCCCTCTGAGAAAGCCCCTCTCTAACCTTTGTTAGTAAGCTTTTCTGTAGCCTGCCTGTTGATGTATTTTCGGTTTGAACAGTGCACAACATGAAGAGACGGAACACTGGCGGCTTGTCACAATGCCCCCCGATGACATCACAATAGCGCTGCTGCCTAGAAAACAAGCTGCGCAGAAGAAGTTGTTCTTTGGGTGGGAGGGTGGGCTAGTGGAAGGAGGGGGCAATCTCTTTTTTTCCCGGGTGGTAGGGGGATGACAGGAGAAGGGAAGCGGGTGGTGAGAAAGGTACAGAGGGCAGGGTTTGGGGGCTGGGAAGGAAAGGGAAAAGATTAGGGTTTGGGGATGATGAAAGGGCTTTCTACGGGTAAGGATGGCAAAGGGTGGCAGTGACGGAAAGTCAGGCAACCTGTCCTGTCCGTCTTTTTGTATCGTGAATTGGAAAGACTGCAAGGGGGAGGGGAGTTGCTTGCGCCCTAAAGGAGGAGTTATTCAGATTCATTGCAGTGGGCGGCGGCTGCAAAACGCACCATTCTTCTTGTTTTTGCTCTGCAAAGCAGCCTTTTCAAGGGTTGGCTTGGGTGACAAAATGTCTTGTGTAGGCGTGGGTTTGTCTCCCTCTCGCTCTCTCTCCCTAAGATGTGTCCGGCATAGGCCAGGGTGCCACTCGAGGCCCAAACCGATTCTGGTTATCGCTTCTCGGCCTTTTGGCTAAGATCAAGTGTAGTATCTGTTCTTATCAGTTTAATATCTGATACGTCCCCTATCTGGGGACCATATATTAAATGGATTTTTAGAACAGGGAGATGGAAAAAGAGCTTGCTCTGTCCACTCCACGCATTGACCTGGTATTGCAGTACCTCCAGGAACGGTGCACCCCTTCTTAACCCAGTTTCCAAAAGCAGAACTCGATTCACCTGATTCATATTAGCCCGATTAGCGAATTGAAATGAATTTTTATCTAACACACTTTTTACTTGCTTTATTCATCCAAATAGCAAACTCATCACCACTCAACTTCACCAACTCTGCTATGTCCCGTGCAGTATCTTGTTGTCAGTCTAATCTAGATCATGTGTAATTGAATGGAATAGATCCCTTTTGGACAAAGTGGAGTCAGATGCTGCAGTGACCACAGGTGTGAGAGGATCTACAATTGGCATCTGGTGTTATCTCTCTGCTTCCACTCCAAATAAAGTTACCTGTTGTTACCTGAACGTCAAATACTAAGAATGGGCGGCCTATGAAAGAATTAGTACTTTCATTAAGTATACTAAACCGGCTAATTGGGAATAGACAAACTGTAAAAAGCCCTCTGAGAAAGCCCCTCTCTAACCTTTGTTAGTAAGCTTTTCTGTAGCCTGCCTGTTGATGTATTTTCGGTTTGAACAGTGCACAACATGAAGAGACGGAACACTGGCGGCTTGTCACAATGCCCCCCGATGACATCACAATAGCGCTGCTGCCTAGAAAACAAGCTGCGCAGAAGAAGTTGTTCTTTGGGTGGGAGGGTGGGCTAGTGGAAGGAGGGGGCAATCTCTTTTTTTCCCGGGTGGTAGGGGGATGACAGGAGAAGGGAAGCGGGTGGTGAGAAAGGTACAGAGGGCAGGGTTTGGGGGCTGGGAAGGAAAGGGAAAAGATTAGGGTTTGGGGATGATGAAAGGGCTTTCTACGGGTAAGGATGGCAAAGGGTGGCAGTGACGGAAAGTCAGGCAACCTGTCCTGTCCGTCTTTTTGTATTGTGAATTGGAAAGACTGCAAGGGGGAGGGGAGTTGCTTGCGCCCTAAAGGAGGAGTTATTCAGATTCATTGCAGTGGGCGGCGGCTGCAAAACGCACCATTCTTCTTGTTTTTGCTCTGCAAAGCAGCCTTTTCAAGGGTTGGCTTGGGTGACAAAATGTCTTGTGTAGGCGTGGGTTTGTCTCCCTCTCGCTCTCTCTCCCTAAGATGTGTCCGGCATAGGCCAGGGTGCCACTCGAGGCCCAAACCAATTCTGGTTATCGCTTCTCGGCCTTTTGGCTAAGATCAAGTGTAGTATCTGTTCTTATCAGTTTAATATCTGATACGTCCCCTATCTGGGGACCATATATTAAATGGATTTTTAGAACAGGGAGATGGAAAAAGAGCTTGCTCTGTCCACTCCACGCATTGACCTGGTATTGCAGTACCTCCAGGAACGGTGCACCCCTTCTTAACCCAGTTTCCAAAAGCAGAACTCGATTCACCTGATTCATATTAGCCCGATTAGCGAATTGAAATGAATTTTTATCTAACACACTTTTTACTTGCTTTATTCATCCAAATAGCAAACTCATCACCACTCAACTTCACCAACTCTGCTATGTCCCGTGCAGTATCTTGTTGTCAGTCTAATCTAGATCATGTGTAATTGAATGGAATAGATCCCTTTTGGACAAAGTGGAGTCAGATGCTGCAGTGACCACAGGTGTGAGAGGATCTACAATTGGCATCTGGTGTTATCTCTCTGCTTCCACTCCAAATAAAGTTACCTGTTGTTACCTGAACGTCAAATACTAAGAATGGGCGGCCTATGAAAGAATTAGTACTTTCATTAAGTATACTAAACCGGCTAATTGGGAATAGACAAACTGTAAAAAGCCCTCTGAGAAAGCCCCTCTCTAACCTTTGATAGTAAGCTTTTCTGTAGCCTGCCTGTTGATGTATTTTCGGTTTGAACAGTGCACAACATGAAGAGACGGAACACTGGCGGCTTGTCACAATGCCCCCCGATGACATCACAATAGCGCTGCTGCCTAGAAAACAAGCTGCGCAGAAGAAGTTGTTCTTTGGGTGGGAGGGTGGGCTAGTGGAAGGAGGGGGCAATCTCTTTTTTTCCCGGGTGGTAGGGGGATGACAGGAGAAGGGAAGCGGGTGGTGAGAAAGGTACAGAGGGCAGGGTTTGGGGGCTGGGAAGGAAAGGGAAAAGATTAGGGTTTGGGGATGATGAAAGGGCTTTCTACGGGTAAGGATGGCAAAGGGTGGCAGTGACGGAAAGTCAGGCAACCTGTCCTGTCCGTCTTTTTGTATCGTGAATTGGAAAGACTGCAAGGGGGAGGGGAGTTGCTTGCGCCCTAAAGGAGGAGTTATTCAGATTCATTGCAGTGGGCGGCGGCTGCAAAACGCACCATTCTTCTTGTTTTTGCTCTGCAAAGCAGCCTTTTCAAGGGTTGGCTTGGGTGACAAAATGTCTTGTGTAGGCGTGGGTTTGTCTCCCTCTCGCTCTCTCTCCCTAAGATGTGTCCGGCATAGGCCAGGGTGCCACTCGAGGCCCAAACCAATTCTGGTTATCGCTTCTCGGCCTTTTGGCTAAGATCAAGTGTAGTATCTGTTCTTATCAGTTTAATATCTGATACGTCCCCTATCTGGGGACCATATATTAAATGGATTTTTAGAACAGGGAGATGGAAAAAGAGCTTGCTCTGTCCACTCCACGCATTGACCTGGTATTGCAGTACCTCCAGGAACGGTGCACCCCTTCTTAACCCAGTTTCCAAAAGCAGAACTCGATTCACCTGATTCATATTAGCCCGATTAGCGAATTGAAATGAATTTTTATCTAACACACTTTTTACTTGCTTTATTCATCCAAATAGCAAACTCATCACCACTCAACTTCACCAACTCTGCTATGTCCCGTGCAGTATCTTGTTGTCAGTCTAATCTAGATCATGTGTAATTGAATGGAATAGATCCCTTTTGGACAAAGTGGAGTCAGATGCTGCAGTGACCACAGGTGTGAGAGGATCTACAATTGGCATCTGGTGTTATCTCTCTGCTTCCACTCCAAATAAAGTTACCTGTTGTTACCTGAACGTCAAATACTAAGAATGGGCGGCCTATGAAAGAATTAGTACTTTCATTAAGTATACTAAACCGGCTAATTGGGAATAGACAAACTGTAAAAAGCCCTCTGAGAAAGCCCCTCTCTAACCTTTGTTAGTAAGCTTTTCTGTAGCCTGCCTGTTGATGTATTTTCGGTTTGAACAGTGCACAACATGAAGAGACGGAACACTGGCGGCTTGTCACAATGCCCCCCGATGACATCACAATAGCGCTGCTGCCTAGAAAACAAGCTGCGCAGAAGAAGTTGTTCTTTGGGTGGGAGGGTGGGCTAGTGGAAGGAGGGGGCAATCTCTTTTTTTCCCGGGTGGTAGGGGGATGACAGGAGAAGGGAAGCGGGTGGTGAGAAAGGTACAGAGGGCAGGGTTTGGGGGCTGGGAAGGAAAGGGAAAAGATTAGGGTTTGGGGATGATGAAAGGGCTTTCTACGGGTAAGGATGGCAAAGGGTGGCAGTGACGGAAAGTCAGGCAACCTGTCCTGTCCGTCTTTTTATATCGTGAATTGGAAAGACTGCAAGGGGGAGGGGAGTTGCTTGCGCCCTAAAGGAGGAGTTATTCAGATTCATTGCAGTGGGCGGCGGCTGCAAAACGCACCATTCTTCTTGTTTTTGCTCTGCAAAGCAGCCTTTTCAAGGGTTGGCTTGGGTGACAAAATGTCTTGTGTAGGCGTGGGTTTGTCTCCCTCTCGCTCTCTCTCCCTAAGATGTGTCCGGCATAGGCCAGGGTGCCACTCGAGGCCCAAACCAATTCTGGTTATCGCTTCTCGGCCTTTTGGCTAAGATCAAGTGTAGTATCTGTTCTTATCAGTTTAATATCTGATACGTCCCCTATCTGGGGACCATATATTAAATGGATTTTTAGAACAGGGAGATGGAAAAAGAGCTTGCTCTGTCCACTCCACGCATTGACCTGGTATTGCAGTACCTCCAGGAACGGTGCACCCCTTCTTAACCCAGTTTCCAAAAGCAGAACTCGATTCACCTGATTCATATTAGCCCGATTAGCGAATTGAAATGAATTTTTATCTAACACACTTTTTACTTGCTTTATTCATCCAAATAGCAAACTCATCACCACTCAACTTCACCAACTCTGCTATGTCCCGTGCAGTATCTTGTTGTCAGTCTAATCTAGATCATGTGTAATTGAATGGAATAGATCCCTTTTGGACAAAGTGGAGTCAGATGCTGCAGTGACCACAGGTGTGAGAGGATCTACAATTGGCATCTGGTGTTATCTCTCTGCTTCCACTCCAAATAAAGTTACCTGTTGTTACCTGAACGTCAAATACTAAGAATGGGCGGCCTATGAAAGAATTAGTACTTTCATTAAGTATACTAAACCGGCTAATTGGGAATAGACAAACTGTAAAAAGCCCTCTGAGAAAGCCCCTCTCTAACCTTTGTTAGTAAGCTTTTCTGTAGCCTGCCTGTTGATGTATTTTCGGTTTGAACAGTGCACAACATGAAGAGACGGAACACTGGCGGCTTGTCACAATGCCCCCCGATGACATCACAATAGCGCTGCTGCCTAGAAAACAAGCTGCGCAGAAGAAGTTGTTCTTTGGGTGGGAGGGTGGGCTAGTGGAAGGAGGGGGCAATCTCTTTTTTTCCCGGGTGGTAGGGGGATGACAGGAGAAGGGAAGCGGGTGGTGAGAAAGGTACAGAGGGCAGGGTTTGGGGGCTGGGAAGGAAAGGGAAAAGATTAGGGTTTGGGGATGATGAAAGGGCTTTCTACGGGTAAGGATGGCAAAGGGTGGCAGTGACGGAAAGTCAGGCAACCTGTCCTGTCCGTCTTTTTGTATCGTGAATTGGAAAGACTGCAAGGGGGAGGGGAGTTGCTTGCGCCCTAAAGGAGGAGTTATTCAGATTCATTGCAGTGGGCGGCGGCTGCAAAACGCACCATTCTTCTTGTTTTTGCTCTGCAAAGCAGCCTTTTCAAGGGTTGGCTTGGGTGACAAAATGTCTTGTGTAGGCGTGGGTTTGTCTCCCTCTCGCTCTCTCTCCCTAAGATGTGTCCGGCATAGGCCAGGGTGCCACTCGAGGCCCAAACCAATTCTGGTTATCGCTTCTCGGCCTTTTGGCTAAGATCAAGTGTAGTATCTGTTCTTATCAGTTTAATATCTGATACGTCCCCTATCTGGGGACCATATATTAAATGGATTTTTAGAACAGGGAGATGGAAAAAGAGCTTGCTCTGTCCACTCCACGCATTGACCTGGTATTGCAGTACCTCCAGGAACGGTGCACCCCTTCTTAACCCAGTTTCCAAAAGCAGAACTCGATTCACCTGATTCATATTAGCCCGATTAGCGAATTGAAATGAATTTTTATCTAACACACTTTTTACTTGCTTTATTCATCCAAATAGCAAACTCATCACCACTCAACTTCACCAACTCTGCTATGTCCCGTGCAGTATCTTGTTGTCAGTCTAATCTAGATCATGTGTAATTGAATGGAATAGATCCCTTTTGGACAAAGTGGAGTCAGATGCTGCAGTGACCACAGGTGTGAGAGGATCTACAATTGGCATCTGGTGTTATCTCTCTGCTTCCACTCCAAATAAAGTTACCTGTTGTTACCTGAACGTCAAATACTAAGAATGGGCGGCCTATGAAAGAATTAGTACTTTCATTAAGTATACTAAACCGGCTAATTGGGAATAGACAAACTGTAAAAAGCCCTCTGAGAAAGCCCCTCTCTAACCTTTGTTAGTAAGCTTTTCTGTAGCCTGCCTGTTGATGTATTTTCGGTTTGAACAGTGCACAACATGAAGAGACGGAACACTGGCGGCTTGTCACAATGCCCCCCGATGACATCACAATAGCGCTGCTGCCTAGAAAACAAGCTGCGCAGAAGAAGTTGTTCTTTGGGTGGGAGGGTGGGCTAGTGGAAGGAGGGGGCAATCTCTTTTTTTCCCGGGTGGTAGGGGGATGACAGGAGAAGGGAAGCGGGTGGTGAGAAAGGTACAGAGGGCAGGGTTTGGGGGCTGGGAAGGAAAGGGAAAAGATTAGGGTTTGGGGATGATGAAAGGGCTTTCTACGGGTAAGGATGGCAAAGGGTGGCAGTGACGGAAAGTCAGGCAACCTGTCCTGTCCGTCTTTTTGTATCGTGAATTGGAAAGACTGCAAGGGGGAGGGGAGTTGCTTGCGCCCTAAAGGAGGAGTTATTCAGATTCATTGCAGTGGGCGGCGGCTGCAAAACGCACCATTCTTCTTGTTTTTGCTCTGCAAAGCAGCCTTTTCAAGGGTTGGCTTGGGTGACAAAATGTCTTGTGTAGGCGTGGGTTTGTCTCCCTCTCGCTCTCTCTCCCTAAGATGTGTCCGGCATAGGCCAGGGTGCCACTCGAGGCCCAAACCAATTCTGGTTATCGCTTCTCGGCCTTTTGGCTAAGATCAAGTGTAGTATCTGTTCTTATCAGTTTAATATCTGATACGTCCCCTATCTGGGGACCATATATTAAATGGATTTTTAGAACAGGGAGATGGAAAAAGAGCTTGCTCTGTCCACTCCACGCATTGACCTGGTATTGCAGTACCTCCAGGAACGGTGCACCCCTTCTTAACCCAGTTTCCAAAAGCAGAACTCGATTCACCTGATTCATATTAGCCCGATTAGCGAATTGAAATGAATTTTTATCTAACACACTTTTTACTTGCTTTATTCATCCAAATAGCAAACTCATCACCACTCAACTTCACCAACTCTGCTATGTCCCGTGCAGTATCTTGTTGTCAGTCTAATCTAGATCATGTGTAATTGAATGGAATAGATCCCTTTTGGACAAAGTGGAGTCAGATGCTGCAGTGACCACAGGTGTGAGAGGATCTACAATTGGCATCTGGTGTTATCTCTCTGCTTCCACTCCAAATAAAGTTACCTGTTGTTACCTGAACGTCAAATACTAAGAATGGGCGGCCTATGAAAGAATTAGTACTTTCATTAAGTATACTAAACCGGCTAATTGGGAATAGACAAACTGTAAAAAGCCCTCTGAGAAAGCCCCTCTCTAACCTTTGTTAGTAAGCTTTTCTGTAGCCTGCCTGTTGATGTATTTTCGGTTTGAACAGTGCACAACATGAAGAGACGGAACACTGGCGGCTTGTCACAATGCCCCCCGATGACATCACAATAGCGCTGCTGCCTAGAAAACAAGCTGCGCAGAAGAAGTTGTTCTTTGGGTGGGAGGGTGGGCTAGTGGAAGGAGGGGGCAATCTCTTTTTTTCCCGGGTGGTAGGGGGATGACAGGAGAAGGGAAGCGGGTGGTGAGAAAGGTACAGAGGGCAGGGTTTGGGGGCTGGGAAGGAAAGGGAAAAGATTAGGGTTTGGGGATGATGAAAGGGCTTTCTACGGGTAAGGATGGCAAAGGGTGGCAGTGACGGAAAGTCAGGCAACCTGTCCTGTCCGTCTTTTTGTATCGTGAATTGGAAAGACTGCAAGGGGGAGGGGAGTTGCTTGCGCCCTAAAGGAGGAGTTATTCAGATTCATTGCAGTGGGCGGCGGCTGCAAAACGCACCATTCTTCTTGTTTTTGCTCTGCAAAGCAGCCTTTTCAAGGGTTGGCTTGGGTGACAAAATGTCTTGTGTAGGCGTGGGTTTGTCTCCCTCTCGCTCTCTCTCCCTAAGATGTGTCCGGCATAGGCCAGGGTGCCACTCGAGGCCCAAACCAATTCTGGTTATCGCTTCTCGGCCTTTTGGCTAAGATCAAGTGTAGTATCTGTTCTTATCAGTTTAATATCTGATACGTCCCCTATCTGGGGACCATATATTAAATGGATTTTTAGAACAGGGAGATGGAAAAAGAGCTTGCTCTGTCCACTCCACGCATTGACCTGGTATTGCAGTACCTCCAGGAACGGTGCACCCCTTCTTAACCCAGTTTCCAAAAGCAGAACTCGATTCACCTGATTCATATTAGCCCGATTAGCGAATTGAAATGAATTTTTATCTAACACACTTTTTACTTGCTTTATTCATCCAAATAGCAAACTCATCACCACTCAACTTCACCAACTCTGCTATGTCCCGTGCAGTATCTTGTTGTCAGTCTAATCTAGATCATGTGTAATTGAATGGAATAGATCCCTTTTGGACAAAGTGGAGTCAGATGCTGCAGTGACCACAGGTGTGAGAGGATCTACAATTGGCATCTGGTGTTATCTCTCTGCTTCCACTCCAAATAAAGTTACCTGTTGTTACCTGAACGTCAAATACTAAGAATGGGCGGCCTATGAAAGAATTAGTACTTTCATTAAGTATACTAAACCGGCTAATTGGGAATAGACAAACTGTAAAAAGCCCTCTGAGAAAGCCCCTCTCTAACCTTTGTTAGTAAGCTTTTCTGTAGCCTGCCTGTTGATGTATTTTCGGTTTGAACAGTGCACAACATGAAGAGACGGAACACTGGCGGCTTGTCACAATGCCCCCCGATGACATCACAATAGCGCTGCTGCCTAGAAAACAAGCTGCGCAGAAGAAGTTGTTCTTTGGGTGGGAGGGTGGGCTAGTGGAAGGAGGGGGCAATCTCTTTTTTTCCCGGGTGGTAGGGGGATGACAGGAGAAGGGAAGCGGGTGGTGAGAAAGGTACAGAGGGCAGGGTTTGGGGGCTGGGAAGGAAAGGGAAAAGATTAGGGTTTGGGGATGATGAAAGGGCTTTCTACGGGTAAGGATGGCAAAGGGTGGCAGTGACGGAAAGTCAGGCAACCTGTCCTGTCCGTCTTTTTGTATCGTGAATTGGAAAGACTGCAAGGGGGAGGGGAGTTGCTTGCGCCCTAAAGGAGGAGTTATTCAGATTCATTGCAGTGGGCGGCGGCTGCAAAACGCACCATTCTTCTTGTTTTTGCTCTGCAAAGCAGCCTTTTCAAGGGTTGGCTTGGGTGACAAAATGTCTTGTGTAGGCGTGGGTTTGTCTCCCTCTCGCTCTCTCTCCCTAAGATGTGTCCGGCATAGGCCAGGGTGCCACTCGAGGCCCAAACCAATTCTGGTTATCGCTTCTCGGCCTTTTGGCTAAGATCAAGTGTAGTATCTGTTCTTATCAGTTTAATATCTGATACGTCCCCTATCTGGGGACCATATATTAAATGGATTTTTAGAACAGGGAGATGGAAAAAGAGCTTGCTCTGTCCACTCCACGCATTGACCTGGTATTGCAGTACCTCCAGGAACGGTGCACCCCTTCTTAACCCAGTTTCCAAAAGCAGAACTCGATTCACCTGATTCATATTAGCCCGATTAGCGAATTGAAATGAATTTTTATCTAACACACTTTTTACTTGCTTTATTCATCCAAATAGCAAACTCATCACCACTCAACTTCACCAACTCTGCTATGTCCCGTGCAGTATCTTGTTGTCAGTCTAATCTAGATCATGTGTAATTGAATGGAATAGATCCCTTTTGGACAAAGTGGAGTCAGATGCTGCAGTGACCACAGGTGTGAGAGGATCTACAATTGGCATCTGGTGTTATCTCTCTGCTTCCACTCCAAATAAAGTTACCTGTTGTTACCTGAACGTCAAATACTAAGAATGGGCGGCCTATGAAAGAATTAGTACTTTCATTAAGTATACTAAACCGGCTAATTGGGAATAGACAAACTGTAAAAAGCCCTCTGAGAAAGCCCCTCTCTAACCTTTGTTAGTAAGCTTTTCTGTAGCCTGCCTGTTGATGTATTTTCGGTTTGAACAGTGCACAACATGAAGAGACGGAACACTGGCGGCTTGTCACAATGCCCCCCGATGACATCACAATAGCGCTGCTGCCTAGAAAACAAGCTGCGCAGAAGAAGTTGTTCTTTGGGTGGGAGGGTGGGCTAGTGGAAGGAGGGGGCAATCTCTTTTTTTCCCGGGTGGTAGGGGGATGACAGGAGAAGGGAAGCGGGTGGTGAGAAAGGTACAGAGGGCAGGGTTTGGGGGCTGGGAAGGAAAGGGAAAAGATTAGGGTTTGGGGATGATGAAAGGGCTTTCTACGGGTAAGGATGGCAAAGGGTGGCAGTGACGGAAAGTCAGGCAACCTGTCCTGTCCGTCTTTTTGTATCGTGAATTGGAAAGACTGCAAGGGGGAGGGGAGTTGCTTGCGCCCTAAAGGAGGAGTTATTCAGATTCATTGCAGTGGGCGGCGGCTGCAAAACGCACCATTCTTCTTGTTTTTGCTCTGCAAAGCAGCCTTTTCAAGGGTTGGCTTGTGTGACAAAATGTCTTGTGTAGGTGTGGGTTTGTCTCCCTCTCGCTCTCTCTCCCTAAGATGTGTCCGGCATAGGCCAGGGTGCCACTCGAGGCCCAAACCAATTCTGGTTATCGCTTCTCGGCCTTTTGGCTAAGATCAAGTGTAGTATCTGTTCTTATCAGTTTAATATCTGATACGTCCCCTATCTGGGGACCATATATTAAATGGATTTTTAGAACAGGGAGATGGAAAAAGAGCTTGCTCTGTCCACTCCACGCATTGACCTGGTATTGCAGTACCTCCAGGAACGGTGCACCCCTTCTTAACCCAGTTTCCAAAAGCAGAACTCGATTCACCTGATTCATATTAGCCCGATTAGCGAATTGAAATGAATTTTTATCTAACACACTTTTTACTTGCTTTATTCATCCAAATAGCAAACTCATCACCACTCAACTTCACCAACTCTGCTATGTCCCGTGCAGTATCTTGTTGTCAGTCTAATCTAGATCATGTGTAATTGAATGGAATAGATCCCTTTTGGACAAAGTGGAGTCAGATGCTGCAGTGACCACAGGTGTGAGAGGATCTACAATTGGCATCTGGTGTTATCTCTCTGCTTCCACTCCAAATAAAGTTACCTGTTGTTACCTGAACGTCAAATACTAAGAATGGGCGGCCTATGAAAGAATTAGTACTTTCATTAAGTATACTAAACCGGCTAATTGGGAATAGACAAACTGTAAAAAGCCCTCTGAGAAAGCCCCTCTCTAACCTTTGTTAGTAAGCTTTTCTGTAGCCTGCCTGTTGATGTATTTTCGGTTTGAACAGTGCACAACATGAAGAGACGGAACACTGGCGGCTTGTCACAATGCCCCCCGATGACATCACAATGGCGCTGCTGCCTAGAAAACAAGCTGCGCAGAAGAAGTTGTTCTTTGGGTGGGAGGGTGGGCTAGTGGAAGGAGGGGGCAATCTCTTTTTTTCCCGGGTGGTAGGGGGATGACAGGAGAAGGGAAGCGGGTGGTGAGAAAGGTACAGAGGGCAGGGTTTGGGGGCTCGGAAGGAAAGGGAAAAGATTAGGGTTTGGGGATGATGAAAGGGCTTTCTACGGGTAAGGATGGCAAAGGGTGGCAGTGACGGAAAGTCAGGCAACCTGTCCTGTCCGTCTTTTTGTATCGTGAATTGGAAAGACTGCAAGGGGGAGGGGAGTTGCTTGCGCCCTAAAGGAGGAGTTATTCAGATTCATTGCAGTGGGCGGCGGCTGCAAAACGCACCATTCTTCTTGTTTTTGCTCTGCAAAGCAGCCTTTTCAAGGGTTGGCTTGGGTGACAAAATGTCTTGTGTAGGCGTGGGTTTGTCTCCCTCTCGCTCTCTCTCCCTAAGATGTGTCCGGCATAGGCCAGGGTGCCACTCGAGGCCCAAACCAATTCTGGTTATCGCTTCTCGGCCTTTTGGCTAAGATCAAGTGTAGTATCTGTTCTTATCAGTTTAATATCTGATACGTCCCCTATCTGGGGACCATATATTAAATGGATTTTTAGAACAAGGAGATGGAAAAAGAGCTTGCTCTGTCCACTCCACGCATTGACCTGGTATTGCAGTACCTCCAGGAACGGTGCACCCCTTCTTAACCCAGTTTCCAAAAGCAGAACTCGATTCACCTGATTCATATTAGCCCGATTAGCGAATTGAAATGAATTTTTATCTAACACACTTTTTACTTGCTTTATTCATCCAAATAGCAAACTCATCACCACTCAACTTCACCAACTCTGCTATGTCCCGTGCAGTATCTTGTTGTCAGTCTAATCTAGATCATGTGTAATTGAATGGAATAGATCCCTTTTGGACAAAGTGGAGTCAGATGCTGCAGTGACCACAGGTGTGAGAGGATCTACAATTGGCATCTGGTGTTATCTCTCTGCTTCCACTCCAAATAAAGTTACCTGTTGTTACCTGAACATCAAATACTAAGAATGGGCGGCCTATGAAAGAATTAGTACTTTCATTAAGTATACTAAACCGGCTAATTGGGAATAGACAAACTGTAAAAAGCCCTCTGAGAAAGCCCCTCTCTAACCTTTGTTAGTAAGCTTTTCTGTAGCCTGCCTGTTGATGTATTTTCGGTTTGAACAGTGCACAACATGAAGAGACGGAACACTGGCGGCTTGTCACAATGCCCCCCGATGACATCACAATAGCGCTGCTGCCTAGAAAACAAGCTGCGCAGAAGAAGTTGTTCTTTGGGTGGGAGGGTGGGCTAGTGGAAGGAGGGGGCAATCTCTTTTTTTCCCGGGTGGTAGGGGGATGACAGGAGAAGGGAAGCGGGTGGTGAGAAAGGTACAGAGGGCAGGGTTTGGGGGCTGGGAAGGAAAGGGAAAAGATTAGGGTTTGGGGATGATGAAAGGGCTTTCTACGGGTAAGGATGGCAAAGGGTGGCAGTGACGGAAAGTCAGGCAACCTGTCCTGTCCGTCTTTTTGTATCGTGAATTGGAAAGACTGCAAGGGGGAGGGGAGTTGCTTGCGCCCTAAAGGAGGAGTTATTCAGATTCATTGCAGTGGGCGGCGGCTGCAAAACGCACCATTCTTCTTGTTTTTGCTCTGCAAAGCAGCCTTTTCAAGGGTTGGCTTGGGTGACAAAATGTCTTGTGTAGGCGTGGGTTTGTCTCCCTCTCGCTCTCTCTCCCTAAGATGTGTCCGGCATAGGCCAGGGTGCCACTCGAGGCCCAAACCAATTCTGGTTATCGCTTCTCGGCCTTTTGGCTAAGATCAAGTGTAGTATCTGTTCTTATCAGTTTAATATCTGATACGTCCCCTATCTGGGGACCATATATTAAATGGATTTTTAGAACAGGGAGATGGAAAAAGAGCTTGCTCTGTCCACTCCACGCATTGACCTGGTATTGCAGTACCTCCAGGAACGGTGCACCCCTTCTTAACCCAGTTTCCAAAAGCAGAACTCGATTCACCTGATTCATATTAGCCCGATTAGCGAATTGAAATGAATTTTTATCTAACACACTTTTTACTTGCTTTATTCATCCAAATAGCAAACTCATCACCACTCAACTTCACCAACTCTGCTATGTCCCGTGCAGTATCTTGTTGTCAGTCTAATCTAGATCATGTGTAATTGAATGGAATAGATCCCTTTTGGACAAAGTGGAGTCAGATGCTGCAGTGACCACAGGTGTGAGAGGATCTACAATTGGCATCTGGTGTTATCTCTCTGCTTCCACTCCAAATAAAGTTACCTGTTGTTACCTGAACGTCAAATACTAAGAATGGGCGGCCTATGAAAGAATTAGTACTTTCATTAAGTATACTAAACCGGCTAATTGGGAATAGACAAACTGTAAAAAGCCCTCTGAGAAAGCCCCTCTCTAACCTTTGTTAGTAAGCTTTTCTGTAGCCTGCCTGTTGATGTATTTTCGGTTTGAACAGTGCACAACATGAAGAGACGGAACACTGGCGGCTTGTCACAATGCCCCCCGATGACATCACAATAGCGCTGCTGCCTAGAAAACAAGCTGCGCAGAAGAAGTTGTTCTTTGGGTGGGAGGGTGGGCTAGTGGAAGGAGGGGGCAATCTCTTTTTTTCCCGGGTGGTAGGGGGATGACAGGAGAAGGGAAGCGGGTGGTGAGAAAGGTACAGAGGGCAGGGTTTGGGGGCTGGGAAGGAAAGGGAAAAGATTAGGGTTTGGGGATGATGAAAGGGCTTTCTACGGGTAAGGATGGCAAAGGGTGGCAGTGACGGAAAGTCAGGCAACCTGTCCTGTCCGTCTTTTTGTATCGTGAATTGGAAAGACTGCAAGGGGGAGGGGAGTTGCTTGCGCCCTAAAGGAGGAGTTATTCAGATTCATTGCAGTGGGCGGCGGCTGCAAAACGCACCATTCTTCTTGTTTTTGCTCTGCAAAGCAGCCTTTTCAAGGGTTGGCTTGGGTGACAAAATGTCTTGTGTAGGCGTGGGTTTGTCTCCCTCTCGCTCTCTCTCCCTAAGATGTGTCCGGCATAGGCCAGGGTGCCACTCGAGGCCCAAACCAATTCTGGTTATCGCTTCTCGGCCTTTTGGCTAAGATCAAGTGTAGTATCTGTTCTTATCAGTTTAATATCTGATACGTCCCCTATCTGGGGACCATATATTAAATGGATTTTTAGAACAGGGAGATGGAAAAAGAGCTTGCTCTGTCCACTCCACGCATTGACCTGGTATTGCAGTACCTCCAGGAACGGTGCACCCCTTCTTAACCCAGTTTCCAAAAGCAGAACTCGATTCACCTGATTCATATTAGCCCGATTAGCGAATTGAAATGAATTTTTATCTAACACACTTTTTACTTGCTTTATTCATCCAAATAGCAAACTCATCACCACTCAACTTCACCAACTCTGCTATGTCCCGTGCAGTATCTTGTTGTCAGTCTAATCTAGATCATGTGTAATTGAATGGAATAGATCCCTTTTGGACAAAGTGGAGTCAGATGCTGCAGTGACCACAGGTGTGAGAGGATCTACAATTGGCATCTGGTGTTATCTCTCTGCTTCCACTCCAAATAAAGTTACCTGTTGTTACCTGAACGTCAAATACTAAGAATGGGCGGCCTATGAAAGAATTAGTACTTTCATTAAGTATACTAAACCGGCTAATTGGGAATAGACAAACTGTAAAAAGCCCTCTGAGAAAGCCCCTCTCTAACCTTTGTTAGTAAGCTTTTCTGTAGCCTGCCTGTTGATGTATTTTCGGTTTGAACAGTGCACAACATGAAGAGACGGAACACTGGCGGCTTGTCACAATGCCCCCCGATGACATCACAATAGCGCTGCTGCCTAGAAAACAAGCTGCGCAGAAGAAGTTGTTCTTTGGGTGGGAGGGTGGGCTAGTGGAAGGAGGGGGCAATCTCTTTTTTTCCCGGGTGGTAGGGGGATGACAGGAGAAGGGAAGCGGGTGGTGAGAAAGGTACAGAGGGCAGGGTTTGGGGGCTGGGAAGGAAAGGGAAAAGATTAGGGTTTGGGGATGATGAAAGGGCTTTCTACGGGTAAGGATGGCAAAGGGTGGCAGTGACGGAAAGTCAGGCAACCTGTCCTGTCCGTCTTTTTGTATCGTGAATTGGAAAGACTGCAAGGGGGAGGGGAGTTGCTTGCGCCCTAAAGGAGGAGTTATTCAGATTCATTGCAGTGGGCGGCGGCTGCAAAACGCACCATTCTTCTTGTTTTTGCTCTGCAAAGCAGCCTTTTCAAGGGTTGGCTTGGGTGACAAAATGTCTTGTGTAGGCGTGGGTTTGTCTCCCTCTCGCTCTCTCTCCCTAAGATGTGTCCGGCATAGGCCAGGGTGCCACTCGAGGCCCAAACCAATTCTGGTTATCGCTTCTCGGCCTTTTGGCTAAGATCAAGTGTAGTATCTGTTCTTATCAGTTTAATATCTGATACGTCCCCTATCTGGGGACCATATATTAAATGGATTTTTAGAACAGGGAGATGGAAAAAGAGCTTGCTCTGTCCACTCCACGCATTGACCTGGTATTGCAGTACCTCCAGGAACGGTGCACCCCTTCTTAACCCAGTTTCCAAAAGCAGAACTCGATTCACCTGATTCATATTAGCCCGATTAGCGAATTGAAATGAATTTTTATCTAACACACTTTTTACTTGCTTTATTCATCCAAATAGCAAACTCATCACCACTCAACTTCACCAACTCTGCTATGTCCCGTGCAGTATCTTGTTGTCAGTCTAATCTAGATCATGTGTAATTGAATGGAATAGATCCCTTTTGGACAAAGTGGAGTCAGATGCTGCAGTGACCACAGGTGTGAGAGGATCTACAATTGGCATCTGGTGTTATCTCTCTGCTTCCACTCCAAATAAAGTTACCTGTTGTTACCTGAACGTCAAATACTAAGAATGGGCGGCCTATGAAAGAATTAGTACTTTCATTAAGTATACTAAACCGGCTAATTGGGAATAGACAAACTGTAAAAAGCCCTCTGAGAAAGCCCCTCTCTAACCTTTGTTAGTAAGCTTTTCTGTAGCCTGCCTGTTGATGTATTTTCGGTTTGAACAGTGCACAACATGAAGAGACGGAACACTGGCGGCTTGTCACAATGCCCCCCGATGACATCACAATAGCGCTGCTGCCTAGAAAACAAGCTGCGCAGAAGAAGTTGTTCTTTGGGTGGGAGGGTGGGCTAGTGGAAGGAGGGGGCAATCTCTTTTTTTCCCGGGTGGTAGGGGGATGACAGGAGAAGGGAAGCGGGTGGTGAGAAAGGTACAGAGGGCAGGGTTTGGGGGCTGGGAAGGAAAGGGAAAAGATTAGGGTGTGGGGATGATGAAAGGGCTTTCTACGGGTAAGGATGGCAAAGGGTGGCAGTGACGGAAAGTCAGGCAACCTGTCCTGTCCGTCTTTTTGTATCGTGAATTGGAAAGACTGCAAGGGGGAGGGGAGTTGCTTGCGCCCTAAAGGAGGAGTTATTCAGATTCATTGCAGTGGGCGGCGGCTGCAAAACGCACCATTCTTCTTGTTTTTGCTCTGCAAAGCAGCCTTTTCAAGGGTTGGCTTGGGTGACAAAATGTCTTGTGTAGGCGTGGGTTTGTCTCCCTCTCGCTCTCTCTCCCTAAGATGTGTCCGGCATAGGCCAGGGTGCCACTCGAGGCCCAAACCAATTCTGGTTATCGCTTCTCGGCCTTTTGGCTAAGATCAAGTGTAGTATCTGTTCTTATCAGTTTAATATCTGATACGTCCCCTATCTGGGGACCATATATTAAATGGATTTTTAGAACAGGGAGATGGAAAAAGAGCTTGCTCTGTCCACTCCACGCATTGACCTGGTATTGCAGTACCTCCAGGAACGGTGCACCCCTTCTTAACCCAGTTTCCAAAAGCAGAACTCGATTCACCTGATTCATATTAGCCCGATTAGCGAATTGAAATGAATTTTTATCTAACACACTTTTTACTTGCTTTATTCATCCAAATAGCAAACTCATCACCACTCAACTTCACCAACTCTGCTATGTCCCGTGCAGTATCTTGTTGTCAGTCTAATCTAGATCATGTGTAATTGAATGGAATAGATCCCTTTTGGACAAAGTGGAGTCAGATGCTGCAGTGACCACAGGTGTGAGAGGATCTACAATTGGCATCTGGTGTTATCTCTCTGCTTCCACTCCAAATAAAGTTACCTGTTGTTACCTGAACGTCAAATACTAAGAATGGGCGGCCTATGAAAGAATTAGTACTTTCATTAAGTATACTAAACCGGCTAATTGGGAATAGACAAACTGTAAAAAGCCCTCTGAGAAAGCCCCTCTCTAACCTTTGTTAGTAAGCTTTTCTGTAGCCTGCCTGTTGATGTATTTTCGGTTTGAACAGTGCACAACATGAAGAGACGGAACACTGGCGGCTTGTCACAATGCCCCCCGATGACATCACAATAGCGCTGCTGCCTAGAAAACAAGCTGCGCAGAAGAAGTTGTTCTTTGGGTGGGAGGGTGGGCTAGTGGAAGGAGGGGGCAATCTCTTTTTTTCCCGGGTGGTAGGGGGATGACAGGAGAAGGGAAGCGGGTGGTGAGAAAGGTACAGAGGGCAGGGTTTGGGGGCTGGGAAGGAAAGGGAAAAGATTAGGGTTTGGGGATGATGAAAGGGCTTTCTACGGGTAAGGATGGCAAAGGGTGGCAGTGACGGAAAGTCAGGCAACCTGTCCTGTCCGTCTTTTTGTATCGTGAATTGGAAAGACTGCAAGGGGGAGGGGAGTTGCTTGCGCCCTAAAGGAGGAGTTATTCAGATTCATTGCAGTGGGCGGCGGCTGCAAAACGCACCATTCTTCTTGTTTTTGCTCTGCAAAGCAGCCTTTTCAAGGGTTGGCTTGGGTGACAAAATGTCTTGTGTAGGCGTGGGTTTGTCTCCCTCTCGCTCTCTCTCCCTAAGATGTGTCCGGCATAGGCCAGGGTGCCACTCGAGGCCCAAACCAATTCTGGTTATCGCTTCTCGGCCTTTTGGCTAAGATCAAGTGTAGTATCTGTTCTTATCAGTTTAATATCTGATACGTCCCCTATCTGGGGACCATATATTAAATGGATTTTTAGAACAGGGAGATGGAAAAAGAGCTTGCTCTGTCCACTCCACGCATTGACCTGGTATTGCAGTACCTCCAGGAACGGTGCACCCCTTCTTAACCCAGTTTCCAAAAGCAGAACTCGATTCACCTGATTCATATTATCCCGATTAGCGAATTGAAATGAATTTTTATCTAACACACTTTTTACTTGCTTTATTCATCCAAATAGCAAACTCATCACCACTCAACTTCACCAACTCTGCTATGTCCCGTGCAGTATCTTGTTGTCAGTCTAATCTAGATCATGTGTAATTGAATGGAATAGATCCCTTTTGGACAAAGTGGAGTCAGATGCTGCAGTGACCACAGGTGTGAGAGGATCTACAATTGGCATCTGGTGTTATCTCTCTGCTTCCACTCCAAATAAAGTTACCTGTTGTTACCTGAACGTCAAATACTAAGAATGGGCGGCCTATGAAAGAATTAGTACTTTCATTAAGTATACTAAACCGGCCAATTGGGAATAGACAAACTGTAAAAAGCCCTCTGAGAAAGCCCCTCTCTAACCTTTGTTAGTAAGCTTTTCTGTAGCCTGCCTGTTGATGTATTTTCGGTTTGAACAGTGCACAACATGAAGAGACGGAACACTGGCGGCTTGTCACAATGCCCCCCGATGACATCACAATAGCGCTGCTGCCTAGAAAACAAGCTGCGCAGAAGAAGTTGTTCTTTGGGTGGGAGGGTGGGCTAGTGGAAGGAGGGGGCAATCTCTTTTTTTCCCGGGTGGTAGGGGGATGACAGGAGAAGGGAAGCGGGTGGTGAGAAAGGTACAGAGGGCAGGGTTTGGGGGCTGGGAAGGAAAGGGAAAAGATTAGGGTTTGGGGATGATGAAAGGGCTTTCTACGGGTAAGGATGGCAAAGGGTGGCAGTGACGGAAAGTCAGGCAACCTGTCCTGTCCGTCTTTTTGTATCGTGAATTGGAAAGACTGCAAGGGGGAGGGGAGTTGCTTGCGCCCTAAAGGAGGAGTTATTCAGATTCATTGCAGTGGGCGGCGGCTGCAAAACGCACCATTCTTCTTGTTTTTGCTCTGCAAAGCAGCCTTTTCAAGGGTTGGCTTGGGTGACAAAATGTCTTGTGTAGGCGTGGGTTTGTCTCCCTCTCGCTCTCTCTCCCTAAGATGTGTCCGGCATAGGCCAGGGTGCCACTCGAGGCCCAAACCAATTCTGGTTATCGCTTCTCGGCCTTTTGGCTAAGATCAAGTGTAGTATCTGTTCTTATCAGTTTAATATCTGATACGTCCCCTATCTGGGGACCATATATTAAATGGATTTTTAGAACAGGGAGATGGAAAAAGAGCTTGCTCTGTCCACTCCACGCATTGACCTGGTATTGCAGTACCTCCAGGAACGGTGCACCCCTTCTTAACCCAGTTTCCAAAAGCAGAACTCGATTCACCTGATTCATATTAGCCCGATTAGCGAATTGAAATGAATTTTTATCTAACACACTTTTTACTTGCTTTATTCATCCAAATAGCAAACTCATCACCACTCAACTTCACCAACTCTGCTATGTCCCGTGCAGTATCTTGTTGTCAGTCTAATCTAGATCATGTGTAATTGAATGGAATAGATCCCTTTTGGACAAAGTGGAGTCAGATGCTGCAGTGACCACAGGTGTGAGAGGATCTACAATTGGCATCTGGTGTTATCTCTCTGCTTCCACTCCAAATAAAGTTACCTGTTGTTACCTGAACGTCAAATACTAAGAATGGGCGGCCTATGAAAGAATTAGTACTTTCATTAAGTATACTAAACCGGCTAATTGGGAATAGACAAACTGTAAAAAGCCCTCTGAGAAAGCCCCTCTCTAACCTTTGTTAGTAAGCTTTTCTGTAGCCTGCCTGTTGATGTATTTTCGGTTTGAACAGTGCACAACATGAAGAGACGGAACACTGGCGGCTTGTCACAATGCCCCCCGATGACATCACAATAGCGCTGCTGCCTAGAAAACAAGCTGCGCAGAAGAAGTTGTTCTTTGGGTGGGAGGGTGGGCTAGTGGAAGGAGGGGGCAATCTCTTTTTTTCCCGGGTGGTAGGGGGATGACAGGAGAAGGGAAGCGGGTGGTGAGAAAGGTACAGAGGGCAGGGTTTGGGGGCTGGGAAGGAAAGGGAAAAGATTAGGGTTTGGGGATGATGAAAGGGCTTTCTACGGGTAAGGATGGCAAAGGGTGGCAGTGACGGAAAGTCAGGCAACCTGTCCTGTCCGTCTTTTTGTATCGTGAATTGGAAAGACTGCAAGGGGGAGGGGAGTTGCTTGCGCCCTAAAGGAGGAGTTATTCAGATTCATTGCAGTGGGCGGCGGCTGCAAAACGCACCATTCTTCTTGTTTTTGCTCTGCAAAGCAGCCTTTTCAAGGGTTGGCTTGGGTGACAAAATGTCTTGTGTAGGCGTGGGTTTGTCTCCCTCTCGCTCTCTCTCCCTAAGATGTGTCCGGCATAGGCCAGGGTGCCACTCGAGGCCCAAACCAATTCTGGTTATCGCTTCTCGGCCTTTTGGCTAAGATCAAGTGTAGTCCCTTCATTGGGTTTGCCTTGGTCTTGGCTGGGAGGGGCCCGGGCTTGCACAACCGCCGGCCTTGGGGATTGTTGCGCCTTTTGGTGCTTACGTCCCCTTCTGGCTGGTGGTTCCTGGGCTCGGGAGGCGATCACCTGCGGCACTGCGCTATTGTGTGGTGGCCGATGACCGTTTTCTGAAATTTGCGGATGAAATCTCATCTGTTCTTATCAGTTTAATATCTGATACGTCCCCTATCTGGGGACCATATATTAAATGGATTTTTAGAACAGGGAGATGGAAAAAGAGCTTGCTCTGTCCACTCCACGCATTGACCTGGTATTGCAGTACCTCCAGGAACGGTGCACCCCTTCTTAACCCAGTTTCCAAAAGCAGAACTCGATTCACCTGATTCATATTAGCCCGATTAGCGAATTGAAATGAATTTTTATCTAACACACTTTTTACTTGCTTTATTCATCCAAATAGCAAACTCATCACCACTCAACTTCACCAACTCTGCTATGTCCCGTGCAGTATCTTGTTGTCAGTCTAATCTAGATCATGTGTAATTGAATGGAATAGATCCCTTTTGGACAAAGTGGAGTCAGATGCTGCAGTGACCACAGGTGTGAGAGGATCTACAATTGGCATCTGGTGTTATCTCTCTGCTTCCACTCCAAATAAAGTTACCTGTTGTTACCTGAACGTCAAATACTAAGAATGGGCGGCCTATGAAAGAATTAGTACTTTCATTAAGTATACTAAACCGGCTAATTGGGAATAGACAAACTGTAAAAAGCCCTCTGAGAAAGCCCCTCTCTAACCTTTGTTAGTAAGCTTTTCTGTAGCCTGCCTGTTGATGTATTTTCGGTTTGAACAGTGCACAACATGAAGAGACGGAACACTGGCGGCTTGTCACAATGCCCCCCGATGACATCACAATAGCGCTGCTGCCTAGAAAACAAGCTGCGCAGAAGAAGTTGTTCTTTGGGTGGGAGGGTGGGCTAGTGGAAGGAGGGGGCAATCTCTTTTTTTCCCGGGTGGTAGGGGGATGACAGGAGAAGGGAAGCGGGTGGTGAGAAAGGTACAGAGGGCAGGGTTTGGGGGCTGGGAAGGAAAGGGAAAAGATTAGGGTTTGGGGATGATGAAAGGGCTTTCTACGGGTAAGGATGGCAAAGGGTGGCAGTGACGGAAAGTCAGGCAACCTGTCCTGTCCGTCTTTTTGTATCGTGAATTGGAAAGACTGCAAGGGGGAGGGGAGTTGCTTGCGCCCTAAAGGAGGAGTTATTCAGATTCATTGCAGTGGGCGGCGGCTGCAAAACGCACCATTCTTCTTGTTTTTGCTCTGCAAAGCAGCCTTTTCAAGGGTTGGCTTGGGTGACAAAATGTCTTGTGTAGGCGTGGGTTTGTCTCCCTCTCGCTCTCTCTCCCTAAGATGTGTCCGGCATAGGCCAGGGTGCCACTCGAGGCCCAAACCAATTCTGGTTATCGCTTCTCGGCCTTTTGGCTAAGATCAAGTGTAGTATCTGTTCTTATCAGTTTAATATCTGATACGTCCCCTATCTGGGGACCATATATTAAATGGATTTTTAGAACAGGGAGATGGAAAAAGAGCTTGCTCTGTCCACTCCACGCATTGACCTGGTATTGCAGTACCTCCAGGAACGGTGCACCCCTTCTTAACCCAGTTTCCAAAAGCAGAACTCGATTCACCTGATTCATATTAGCCCGATTAGCGAATTGAAATGAATTTTTATCTAACACACTTTTTACTTGCTTTATTCATCCAAATAGCAAACTCATCACCACTCAACTTCACCAACTCTGCTATGTCCCGTGCAGTATCTTGTTGTCAGTCTAATCTAGATCATGTGTAATTGAATGGAATAGATCCCTTTTGGACAAAGTGGAGTCAGATGCTGCAGTGACCACAGGTGTGAGAGGATCTACAATTGGCATCTGGTGTTATCTCTCTGCTTCCACTCCAAATAAAGTTACCTGTTGTTACCTGAACGTCAAATACTAAGAATGGGCGGCCTATGAAAGAATTAGTACTTTCATTAAGTATACTAAACCAGCTAATTGGGAATAGACAAACTGTAAAAAGCCCTCTGAGAAAGCCCCTCTCTAACCTTTGTTAGTAAGCTTTTCTGTAGCCTGCCTGTTGATGTATTTTCGGTTTGAACAGTGCACAACATGAAGAGACGGAACACTGGCGGCTTGTCACAATGCCCCCCGATGACATCACAATAGCGCTGCTGCCTAGAAAACAAGCTGCGCAGAAGAAGTTGTTCTTTGGGTGGGAGGGTGGGCTAGTGGAAGGAGGGGGCAATCTCTTTTTTTCCCGGGTGGTAGGGGGATGACAGGAGAAGGGAAGCGGGTGGTGAGAAAGGTACAGAGGGCAGGGTTTGGGGGCTGGGAAGGAAAGGGAAAAGATTAGGGTTTGGGGATGATGAAAGGGCTTTCTACGGGTAAGGATGGCAAAGGGTGGCAGTGACGGAAAGTCAGGCAACCTGTCCTGTCCGTCTTTTTGTATCGTGAATTGGAAAGACTGCAAGGGGGAGGGGAGTTGCTTGCGCCCTAAAGGAGGAGTTATTCAGATTCATTGCAGTGGGCGGCGGCTGCAAAACGCACCATTCTTCTTGTTTTTGCTCTGCAAAGCAGCCTTTTCAAGGGTTGGCTTGGGTGACAAAATGTCTTGTGTAGGCGTGGGTTTGTCTCCCTCTCGCTCTCTCTCCATAAGATGTGTCCGGCATAGGCCAGGGTGCCACTCGAGGCCCAAACCAATTCTGGTTATCGCTTCTCGGCCTTTTGGCTAAGATCAAGTGTAGTATCTGTTCTTATCAGTTTAATATCTGATACGTCCCCTATCTGGGGACCATATATTAAATGGATTTTTAGAACAGGGAGATGGAAAAAGAGCTTGCTCTGTCCACTCCACGCATTGACCTGGTATTGCAGTACCTCCAGGAACGGTGCACCCCTTCTTAACCCAGTTTCCAAAAGCAGAACTCGATTCACCTGATTCATATTAGCCCGATTAGCGAATTGAAATGAATTTTTATCTAACACACTTTTTACTTGCTTTATTCATCCAAATAGCAAACTCATCACCACTCAACTTCACCAACTCTGCTATGTCCCGTGCAGTATCTTGTTGTCAGTCTAATCTAGATCATGTGTAATTGAATGGAATAGATCCCTTTTGGACAAAGTGGAGTCAGATGCTGCAGTGACCACAGGTGTGAGAGGATCTACAATTGGCATCTGGTGTTATCTCTCTGCTTCCACTCCAAATAAAGTTACCTGTTGTTACCTGAACGTCAAATACTAAGAATGGGCGGCCTATGAAAGAATTAGTACTTTCATTAAGTATACTAAACCGGCTAATTGGGAATAGACAAACTGTAAAAAGCCCTCTGAGAAAGCCCCTCTCTAACCTTTGTTAGTAAGCTTTTCTGTAGCCTGCCTGTTGATGTATTTTCGGTTTGAACAGTGCACAACATGAAGAGACGGAACACTGGCGGCTTGTCACAATGCCCCCCGATGACATCACAATAGCGCTGCTGCCTAGAAAACAAGCTGCGCAGAAGAAGTTGTTCTTTGGGTGGGAGGGTGGGCTAGTGGAAGGAGGGGGCAATCTCTTTTTTTCCCGGGTGGTAGGGGGATGACAGGAGAAGGGAAGCGGGTGGTGAGAAAGGTACAGAGGGCAGGGTTTGGGGGCTGGGAAGGAAAGGGAAAAGATTAGGGTTTGGGGATGATGAAAGGGCTTTCTACGGGTAAGGATGGCAAAGGGTGGCAGTGACGGAAAGTCAGGCAACCTGTCCTGTCCGTCTTTTTGTATCGTGAATTGGAAAGACTGCAAGGGGGAGGGGAGTTGCTTGCGCCCTAAAGGAGGAGTTATTCAGATTCATTGCAGTGGGCGGCGGCTGCAAAACGCACCATTCTTCTTGTTTTTGCTCTGCAAAGCAGCCTTTTCAAGGGTTGGCTTGGGTGACAAAATGTCTTGTGTAGGCGTGGGTTTGTCTCCCTCTCGCTCTCTCTCCCTAAGATGTGTCCGGCATAGGCCAGGGTGCCACTCGAGGCCCAAACCAATTCTGGTTATCGCTTCTCGGCCTTTTGGCTAAGATCAAGTGTAGTATCTGTTCTTATCAGTTTAATATCTGATACGTCCCCTATCTGGGGACCATATATTAAATGGATTTTTAGAACAGGGAGATGGAAAAAGAGCTTGCTCTGTCCACTCCACGCATTGACCTGGTATTGCAGTACCTCCAGGAACGGTGCACCCCTTCTTAACCCAGTTTCCAAAAGCAGAACTCGATTCACCTGATTCATATTAGCCCGATTAGCGAATTGACATGAATTTTTATCTAACACACTTTTTACTTGCTTTATTCATCCAAATAGCAAACTCATCACCACTCAACTTCACCAACTCTGCTATGTCCCGTGCAGTATCTTGTTGTCAGTCTAATCTAGATCATGTGTAATTGAATGGAATAGATCCCTTTTGGACAAAGTGGAGTCAGATGCTGCAGTGACCACAGGTGTGAGAGGATCTACAATTGGCATCTGGTGTTATCTCTCTGCTTCCACTCCAAATAAAGTTACCTGTTGTTACCTGAACGTCAAATACTAAGAATGGGCGGCCTATGAAAGAATTAGTACTTTCATTAAGTATACTAAACCGGCTAATTGGGAATAGACAAACTGTAAAAAGCCCTCTGAGAAAGCCCCTCTCTAACCTTTGTTAGTAAGCTTTTCTGTAGCCTGCCTGTTGATGTATTTTCGGTTTGAACAGTGCACAACATGAAGAGACGGAACACTGGCGGCTTGTCACAATGCCCCCCGATGACATCACAATAGCGCTGCTGCCTAGAAAACAAGCTGCGCAGAAGAAGTTGTTCTTTGGGTGGGAGGGTGGGCTAGTGGAAGGAGGGGGCAATCTCTTTTTTTCCCGGGTGGTAGGGGGATGACAGGAGAAGGGAAGCGGGTGGTGAGAAAGGTACAGAGGGCAGGGTTTGGGGGCTGGGAAGGAAAGGGAAAAGATTAGGGTTTGGGGATGATGAAAGGGCTTTCTACGGGTAAGGATGGCAAAGGGTGGCAGTGACGGAAAGTCAGGCAACCTGTCCTGTCCGTCTTTTTGTATCGTGAATTGGAAAGACTGCAAGGGGGAGGGGAGTTGCTTGCGCCCTAAAGGAGGAGTTATTCAGATTCATTGCAGTGGGCGGCGGCTGCAAAACGCACCATTCTTCTTGTTTTTGCTCTGCAAAGCAGCCTTTTCAAGGGTTGGCTTGGGTGACAAAATGTCTTGTGTAGGCGTGGGTTTGTCTCCCTCTCGCTCTCTCTCCCTAAGATGTGTCCGGCATAGGCCAGGGTGCCACTCGAGGCCCAAACCAATTCTGGTTATCGCTTCTCGGCCTTTTGGCTAAGATCAAGTGTAGTATCTGTTCTTATCAGTTTAATATCTGATACGTCCCCTATCTGGGGACCATATATTAAATGGATTTTTAGAACAGGGAGATGGAAAAAGAGCTTGCTCTGTCCACTCCACGCATTGACCAGGTATTGCAGTACCTCCAGGAACGGTGCACCCCTTCTTAACCCAGTTTCCAAAAGCAGAACTCGATTCACCTGATTCATATTAGCCCGATTAGCGAATTGAAATGAATTTTTATCTAACACACTTTTTACTTGCTTTATTCATCCAAATAGCAAACTCATCACCACTCAACTTCACCAACTCTGCTATGTCCCGTGCAGTATCTTGTTGTCAGTCTAATCTAGATCATGTGTAATTGAATGGAATAGATCCCTTTTGGACAAAGTGGAGTCAGATGCTGCAGTGACCACAGGTGTGAGAGGATCTACAATTGGCATCTGGTGTTATCTCTCTGCTTCCACTCCAAATAAAGTTACCTGTTGTTACCTGAACGTCAAATGCTAAGAATGGGCGGCCTATGAAAGAATTAGTACTTTCATTAAGTATACTAAACCGGCTAATTGGGAATAGACAAACTGTAAAAAGCCCTCTGAGAAAGCCCCTCTCTAACCTTTGTTAGTAAGCTTTTCTGTAGCCTGCCTGTTGATGTATTTTCGGTTTGAACAGTGCACAACATGAAGAGACGGAACACTGGCGGCTTGTCACAATGCCCCCCGATGACATCACAATAGCGCTGCTGCCTAGAAAACAAGCTGCGCAGAAGAAGTTGTTCTTTGGGTGGGAGGGTGGGCTAGTGGAAGGAGGGGGCAATCTCTTTTTTTCCCGGGTGGTAGGGGGATGACAGGAGAAGGGAAGCGGGTGGTGAGAAAGGTACAGAGGGCAGGGTTTGGGGGCTGGGAAGGAAAGGGAAAAGATTAGGGTTTGGGGATGATGAAAGGGCTTTCTACGGGTAAGGATGGCAAAGGGTGGCAGTGACGGAAAGTCAGGCAACCTGTCCTGTCCGTCTTTTTGTATCGTGAATTGGAAAGACTGCAAGGGGGAGGGGAGTTGCTTGCGCCCTAAAGGAGAAGTTATTCAGATTCATTGCAGTGGGCGGCGGCTGCAAAACGCACCATTCTTCTTGTTTTTGCTCTGCAAAGCAGCCTTTTCAAGGGTTGGCTTGGGTGACAAAATGTCTTGTGTAGGCGTGGGTTTGTCTCCCTCTCGCTCTCTCTCCCTAAGATGTGTCCGGCATAGGCCAGGGTGCCACTCGAGGCCCAAACCGATTCTGGTTATCGCTTCTCGGCCTTTTGGCTAAGATCAAGTGTAGTATCTGTTCTTATCAGTTTAATATCTGATACGTCCCCTATCTGGGGACCATATATTAAATGGATTTTTAGAACAGGGAGATGGAAAAAGAGCTTGCTCTGTCCACTCCACGCATTGACCAGGTATTGCAGTACCTCCAGGAACGGTGCACCCCTTCTTAACCCAGTTTCCAAAAGCAGAACTCGATTCACCTGATTCATATTAGCCCGATTAGCGAATTGAAATGAATTTTTATCTAACACACTTTTTACTTGCTTTATTCATCCAAATAGCAAACTCATCACCACTCAACTTCACCAACTCTGCTATGTCCCGTGCAGTATCTTGTTGTCAGTCTAATCTAGATCATGTGTATCTGAATGGAATAGATCCCTTTTGGACAAAGTGGAGTCAGATGCTGCAGTGACCACAGGTGTGAGAGGATCTACAATTGGCATCTGGTGTTATCTCTCTGCTTCCACTCCAAATAAAGTTACCTGTTGTTACCTGAACGTCAAATGCTAAGAATGGGCGGCCTATGAAAGAATTAGTACTTTCATTAAGTATACTAAACCGGCTAATTGGGAATAGACAAACTGTAAAAAGCCCTCTGAGAAAGCCCCTCTCTAACCTTTGTTAGTAAGCTTTTCTGTAGCCTGCCTGTTGATGTATTTTCGGTTTGAACAGTGCACAACATGAAGAGACGGAACACTGGCGGCTTGTCACAATGCCCCCCGATGACATCACAATAGCGCTGCTGCCTAGAAAACAAGCTGCGCAGAAGAAGTTGTTCTTTGGGTGGGAGGGTGGGCTAGTGGAAGGAGGGGGCAATCTCTTTTTTTCCCGGGTGGTAGGGGGATGACAGGAGAAGGGAAGCGGGTGGTGAGAAAGGTACAGAGGGCAGGGTTTGGGGGCTGGGAAGGAAAGGGAAAAGATTAGGGTTTGGGGATGATGAAAGGGCTTTCTACGGGTAAGGATGGCAAAGGGTGGCAGTGACGGAAAGTCAGGCAACCTGTCCTGTCCGTCTTTTTGTATCGTGAATTGGAAAGACTGCAAGGGGGAGGGGAGTTGCTTGCGCCCTAAAGGAGAAGTTATTCAGATTCATTGCAGTGGGCGGCGGCTGCAAAACGCACCATTCTTCTTGTTTTTGCTCTGCAAAGCAGCCTTTTCAAGGGTTGGCTTGGGTGACAAAATGTCTTGTGTAGGCGTGGGTTTGTCTCCCTCTCGCTCTCTCTCCCTAAGATGTGTCCGGCATAGGCCAGGGTGCCACTCGAGGCCCAAACCAATTCTGGTTATCGCTTCTCGGCCTTTTGGCTAAGATCAAGTGTAGTATCTGTTCTTATCAGTTTAATATCTGATACGTCCCCTATCTGGGGACCATATATTAAATGGATTTTTAGAACAGGGAGATGGAAAAAGAGCTTGCTCTGTCCACTCCACGCATTGACCTGGTATTGCAGTACCTCCAGGAACGGTGCACCCCTTCTTAACCCAGTTTCCAAAAGCAGAACTCGATTCACCTGATTCATATTAGCCCGATTAGCGAATTGAAATGAATTTTTATCTAACACACTTTTTACTTGCTTTATTCATCCAAATAGCAAACTCATCACCACTCAACTTCACCAACTCTGCTATGTCCCGTGCAGTATCTTGTTGTCAGTCTAATCTAGATCATGTGTAATTGAATGGAATAGATCCCTTTTGGACAAAGTGGAGTCAGATGCTGCAGTGACCACAGGTGTGAGAGGATCTACAATTGGCATCTGGTGTTATCTCTCTGCTTCCACTCCAAATAAAGTTACCTGTTGTTACCTGAACGTCAAATACTAAGAATGGGCGGCCTATGAAAGAATTAGTACTTTCATTAAGTATACTAAACCGGCTAATTGGGAATAGACAAACTGTAAAAAGCCCTCTGAGAAAGCCCCTCTCTAACCTTTGTTAGTAAGCTTTTCTGTAGCCTGCCTGTTGATGTATTTTCGGTTTGAACAGTGCACAACATGAAGAGACGGAACACTGGCGGCTTGTCACAATGCCCCCCGATGACATCACAATAGCGCTGCTGCCTAGAAAACAAGCTGCGCAGAAGAAGTTGTTCTTTGGGTGGGAGGGTGGGCTAGTGGAAGGAGGGGGCAATCTCTTTTTTTCCCGGGTGGTAGGGGGATGACAGGAGAAGGGAAGCGGGTGGTGAGAAAGGTACAGAGGGCAGGGTTTGGGGGCTGGGAAGGAAAGGGAAAAGATTAGGGTTTGGGGATGATGAAAGGGCTTTCTACGGGTAAGGATGGCAAAGGGTGGCAGTGACGGAAAGTCAGGCAACCTGTCCTGTCCGTCTTTTTGTATCGTGAATTGGAAAGACTGCAAGGGGGAGGGGAGTTGCTTGCGCCCTAAAGGAGGAGTTATTCAGATTCATTGCAGTGGGCGGCGGCTGCAAAACGCACCATTCTTCTTGTTTTTGCTCTGCAAAGCAGCCTTTTCAAGGGTTGGCTTGGGTGACAAAATGTCTTGTGTAGGCGTGGGTTTGTCTCCCTCTCGCTCTCTCTCCCTAAGATGTGTCCGGCATAGGCCAGGGTGCCACTCGAGGCCCAAACCAATTCTGGTTATCGCTTCTCGGCCTTTTGGCTAAGATCAAGTGTAGTATCTGTTCTTATCAGTTTAATATCTGATACGTCCCCTATCTGGGGACCATATATTAAATGGATTTTTAGAACAGGGAGATGGAAAAAGAGCTTGCTCTGTCCACTCCACGCATTGACCTGGTATTGCAGTACCTCCAGGAACGGTGCACCCCTTCTTAACCCAGTTTCCAAAAGCAGAACTCGATTCACCTGATTCATATTAGCCCGATTAGCGAATTGAAATGAATTTTTATCTAACACACTTTTTACTTGCTTTATTCATCCAAATAGCAAACTCATCACCACTCAACTTCACCAACTCTGCTATGTCCCGTGCAGTATCTTGTTGTCAGTCTAATCTAGATCATGTGTAATTGAATGGAATAGATCCCTTTTGGACAAAGTGGAGTCAGATGCTGCAGTGACCACAGGTGTGAGAGGATCTACAATTGGCATCTGGTGTTATCTCTCTGCTTCCACTCCAAATAAAGTTACCTGTTGTTACCTGAACGTCAAATACTAAGAATGGGCGGCCTATGAAAGAATTAGTACTTTCATTAAGTATACTAAACCGGCTAATTGGGAATAGACAAACTGTAAAAAGCCCTCTGAGAAAGCCCCTCTCTAACCTTTGTTAGTAAGCTTTTCTGTAGCCTGCCTGTTGATGTATTTTCGGTTTGAACAGTGCACAACATGAAGAGACGGAACACTGGCGGCTTGTCACAATGCCCCCCGATGACATCACAATAGCGCTGCTGCCTAGAAAACAAGCTGCGCAGAAGAAGTTGTTCTTTGGGTGGGAGGGTGGGCTAGTGGAAGGAGGGGGCAATCTCTTTTTTTCCCGGGTGGTAGGGGGATGACAGGAGAAGGGAAGCGGGTGGTGAGAAAGGTACAGAGGGCAGGGTTTGGGGGCTGGGAAGGAAAGGGAAAAGATTAGGGTTTGGGGATGATGAAAGGGCTTTCTACGGGTAAGGATGGCAAAGGGTGGCAGTGACGGAAAGTCAGGCAACCTGTCCTGTCCGTCTTTTTGTATCGTGAATTGGAAAGACTGCAAGGGGGAGGGGAGTTGCTTGCGCCCTAAAGGAGGAGTTATTCAGATTCATTGCAGTGGGCGGCGGCTGCAAAACGCACCATTCTTCTTGTTTTTGCTCTGCAAAGCAGCCTTTTCAAGGGTTGGCTTGGGTGACAAAATGTCTTGTGTAGGCGTGGGTTTGTCTCCCTCTCGCTCTCTCTCCCTAAGATGTGTCCGGCATAGGCCAGGGTGCCACTCGAGGCCCAAACCAATTCTGGTTATCGCTTCTCGGCCTTTTGGCTAAGATCAAGTGTAGTATCTGTTCTTATCAGTTTAATATCTGATACGTCCCCTATCTGGGGACCATATATTAAATGGATTTTTAGAACAGGGAGATGGAAAAAGAGCTTGCTCTGTCCACTCCACGCATTGACCTGGTATTGCAGTACCTCCAGGAACGGTGCACCCCTTCTTAACCCAGTTTCCAAAAGCAGAACTCGATTCACCTGATTCATATTAGCCCGATTAGCGAATTGAAATGAATTTTTATCTAACACACTTTTTACTTGCTTTATTCATCCAAATAGCAAACTCATCACCACTCAACTTCACCAACTCTGCTATGTCCCGTGCAGTATCTTGTTGTCAGTCTAATCTAGATCATGTGTAATTGAATGGAATAGATCCCTTTTGGACAAAGTGGAGTCAGATGCTGCAGTGACCACAGGTGTGAGAGGATCTACAATTGGCATCTGGTGTTATCTCTCTGCTTCCACTCCAAATAAAGTTACCTGTTGTTACCTGAACGTCAAATACTAAGAATGGGCGGCCTATGAAAGAATTAGTACTTTCATTAAGTATACTAAACCGGCTAATTGGGAATAGACAAACTGTAAAAAGCCCTCTGAGAAAGCCCCTCTCTAACCTTTGTTAGTAAGCTTTTCTGTAGCCTGCCTGTTGATGTATTTTCGGTTTGAACAGTGCACAACATGAAGAGACGGAACACTGGCGGCTTGTCACAATGCCCCCCGATGACATCACAATAGCGCTGCTGCCTAGAAAACAAGCTGCGCAGAAGAAGTTGTTCTTTGGGTGGGAGGGTGGGCTAGTGGAAGGAGGGGGCAATCTCTTTTTTTCCCGGGTGGTAGGGGGATGACAGGAGAAGGGAAGCGGGTGGTGAGAAAGGTACAGAGGGCAGGGTTTGGGGGCTGGGAAGGAAAGGGAAAAGATTAGGGTTTGGGGATGATGAAAGGGCTTTCTACGGGTAAGGATGGCAAAGGGTGGCAGTGACGGAAAGTCAGGCAACCTGTCCTGTCCGTCTTTTTGTATCGTGAATTGGAAAGACTGCAAGGGGGAGGGGAGTTGCTTGCGCCCTAAAGGAGGAGTTATTCAGATTCATTGCAGTGGGCGGCGGCTGCAAAACGCACCATTCTTCTTGTTTTTGCTCTGCAAAGCAGCCTTTTCAAGGGTTGGCTTGGGTGACAAAATGTCTTGTGTAGGCGTGGGTTTGTCTCCCTCTCGCTCTCTCTCCCTAAGATGTGTCCGGCATAGGCCAGGGTGCCACTCGAGGCCCAAACCAATTCTGGTTATCGCTTCTCGGCCTTTTGGCTAAGATCAAGTGTAGTATCTGTTCTTATCAGTTTAATATCTGATACGTCCCCTATCTGGGGACCATATATTAAATGGATTTTTAGAACAGGGAGATGGAAAAAGAGCTTGCTCTGTCCACTCCACGCATTGACCTGGTATTGCAGTACCTCCAGGAACGGTGCACCCCTTCTTAACCCAGTTTCCAAAAGCAGAACTCGATTCACCTGATTCATATTAGCCCGATTAGCGAATTGAAATGAATTTTTATCTAACACACTTTTTACTTGCTTTATTCATCCAAATAGCAAACTCATCACCACTCAACTTCACCAACTCTGCTATGTCCCGTGCAGTATCTTGTTGTCAGTCTAATCTAGATCATGTGTAATTGAATGGAATAGATCCCTTTTGGACAAAGTGGAGTCAGATGCTGCAGTGACCACAGGTGTGAGAGGATCTACAATTGGCATCTGGTGTTATCTCTCTGCTTCCACTCCAAATAAAGTTACCTGTTGTTACCTGAACGTCAAATACTAAGAATGGGCGGCCTATGAAAGAATTAGTACTTTCATTAAGTATACTAAACCGGCTAATTGGGAATAGACAAACTGTAAAAAGCCCTCTGAGAAAGCCCCTCTCTAACCTTTGTTAGTAAGCTTTTCTGTAGCCTGCCTGTTGATGTATTTTCGGTTTGAACAGTGCACAACATGAAGAGACGGAACACTGGCGGCTTGTCACAATGCCCCCCGATGACATCACAATAGCGCTGCTGCCTAGAAAACAAGCTGCGCAGAAGAAGTTGTTCTTTGGGTGGGAGGGTGGGCTAGTGGAAGGAGGGGGCAATCTCTTTTTTTCCCGGGTGGTAGGGGGATGACAGGAGAAGGGAAGCGGGTGGTGAGAAAGGTACAGAGGGCAGGGTTTGGGGGCTGGGAAGGAAAGGGAAAAGATTAGGGTTTGGGGATGATGAAAGGGCTTTCTACGGGTAAGGATGGCAAAGGGTGGCAGTGACGGAAAGTCAGGCAACCTGTCCTGTCCGTCTTTTTGTATCGTGAATTGGAAAGACTGCAAGGGGGAGGGGAGTTGCTTGCGCCCTAAAGGAGGAGTTATTCAGATTCATTGCAGTGGGCGGCGGCTGCAAAACGCACCATTCTTCTTGTTTTTGCTCTGCAAAGCAGCCTTTTCAAGGGTTGGCTTGGGTGACAAAATGTCTTGTGTAGGCGTGGGTTTGTCTCCCTCTCGCTCTCTCTCCATAAGATGTGTCCGGCATAGGCCAGGGTGCCACTCGAGGCCCAAACCAATTCTGGTTATCGCTTCTCGGCCTTTTGGCTAAGATCAAGTGTAGTATCTGTTCTTATCAGTTTAATATCTGATACGTCCCCTATCTGGGGACCATATATTAAATGGATTTTTAGAACAGGGAGATGGAAAAAGAGCTTGCTCTGTCCACTCCACGCATTGACCTGGTATTGCAGTACCTCCAGGAACGGTGCACCCCTTCTTAACCCAGTTTCCAAAAGCAGAACTCGATTCACCTGATTCATATTAGCCCGATTAGCGAATTGAAATGAATTTTTATCTAACACACTTTTTACTTGCTTTATTCATCCAAATAGCAAACTCATCACCACTCAACTTCACCAACTCTGCTATGTCCCGTGCAGTATCTTGTTGTCAGTCTAATCTAGATCATGTGTAATTGAATGGAATAGATCCCTTTTGGACAAAGTGGAGTCAGATGCTGCAGTGACCACAGGTGTGAGAGGATCTACAATTGGCATCTGGTGTTATCTCTCTGCTTCCACTCCAAATAAAGTTACCTGTTGTTACCTGAACGTCAAATACTAAGAATGGGCGGCCTATGAAAGAATTAGTACTTTCATTAAGTATACTAAACCGGCTAATTGGGAATAGACAAACTGTAAAAAGCCCTCTGAGAAAGCCCCTCTCTAACCTTTGTTAGTAAGCTTTTCTGTAGCCTGCCTGTTGATGTATTTTCGGTTTGAACAGTGCACAACATGAAGAGACGGAACACTGGCGGCTTGTCACAATGCCCCCCGATGACATCACAATAGCGCTGCTGCCTAGAAAACAAGCTGCGCAGAAGAAGTTGTTCTTTGGGTGGGAGGGTGGGCTAGTGGAAGGAGGGGGCAATCTCTTTTTTTCCCGGGTGGTAGGGGGATGACAGGAGAAGGGAAGCGGGTGGTGAGAAAGGTACAGAGGGCAGGGTTTGGGGGCTGGGAAGGAAAGGGAAAAGATTAGGGTTTGGGGATGATGAAAGGGCTTTCTACGGGTAAGGATGGCAAAGGGTGGCAGTGACGGAAAGTCAGGCAACCTGTCCTGTCCGTCTTTTTGTATCGTGAATTGGAAAGACTGCAAGGGGGAGGGGAGTTGCTTGCGCCCTAAAGGAAGAGTTATTCAGATTCATTGCAGTGGGCGGCGGCTGCAAAACGCACCATTCTTCTTGTTTTTGCTCTGCAAAGCAGCCTTTTCAAGGGTTGGCTTGGGTGACAAAATGTCTTGTGTAGGCGTGGGTTTGTCTCCCTCTCGCTCTCTCTCCCTAAGATGTGTCCGGCATAGGCCAGGGTGCCACTCGAGGCCCAAACCAATTCTGGTTATCGCTTCTCGGCCTTTTGGCTAAGATCAAGTGTAGTATCTGTTCTTATCAGTTTAATATCTGATACGTCCCCTATCTGGGGACCATATATTAAATGGATTTTTAGAACAGGGAGATGGAAAAAGAGCTTGCTCTGTCCACTCCACGCATTGACCTGGTATTGCAGTACCTCCAGGAACGGTGCACCCCTTCTTAACCCAGTTTCCAAAAGCAGAACTCGATTCACCTGATTCATATTAGCCCGATTAGCGAATTGAAATGAATTTTTATCTAACACACTTTTTACTTGCTTTATTCATCCAAATAGCAAACTCATCACCACTCAACTTCACCAACTCTGCTATGTCCCGTGCAGTATCTTGTTGTCAGTCTAATCTAGATCATGTGTAATTGAATGGAATAGATCCCTTTTGGACAAAGTGGAGTCAGATGCTGCAGTGACCACAGGTGTGAGAGGATCTACAATTGGCATCTGGTGTTATCTCTCTGCTTCCACTCCAAATAAAGTTACCTGTTGTTACCTGAACGTCAAATACTAAGAATGGGCGGCCTATGAAAGAATTAGTACTTTCATTAAGTATACTAAACCGGCTAATTGGGAATAGACAAACTGTAAAAAGCCCTCTGAGAAAGCCCCTCTCTAACCTTTGTTAGTAAGCTTTTCTGTAGCCTGCCTGTTGATGTATTTTCGGTTTGAACAGTGCACAACATGAAGAGACGGAACACTGGCGGCTTGTCACAATGCCCCCCGATGACATCACAATAGCGCTGCTGCCTAGAAAACAAGCTGCGCAGAAGAAGTTGTTCTTTGGGTGGGAGGGTGGGCTAGTGGAAGGAGGGGGCAATCTCTTTTTTTCCCGGGTGGTAGGGGGATGACAGGAGAAGGGAAGCGGGTGGTGAGAAAGGTACAGAGGGCAGGGTTTGGGGGCTGGGAAGGAAAGGGAAAAGATTAGGGTTTGGGGATGATGAAAGGGCTTTCTACGGGTAAGGATGGCAAAGGGTGGCAGTGACGGAAAGTCAGGCAACCTGTCCTGTCCGTCTTTTTGTATCGTGAATTGGAAAGACTGCAAGGGGGAGGGGAGTTGCTTGCGCCCTAAAGGAGGAGTTATTCAGATTCATTGCAGTGGGCGGCGGCTGCAAAACGCACCATTCTTCTTGTTTTTGCTCTGCAAAGCAGCCTTTTCAAGGGTTGGCTTGGGTGACAAAATGTCTTGTGTAGGCGTGGGTTTGTCTCCCTCTCGCTCTCTCTCCCTAAGATGTGTCCGGCATAGGCCAGGGTGCCACTCGAGGCCCAAACCAATTCTGGTTATCGCTTCTCGGCCTTTTGGCTAAGATCAAGTGTAGTATCTGTTCTTATCAGTTTAATATCTGATACGTCCCCTATCTGGGGACCATATATTAAATGGATTTTTAGAACAGGGAGATGGAAAAAGAGCTTGCTCTGTCCACTCCACGCATTGACCTGGTATTGCAGTACCTCCAGGAACGGTGCACCCCTTCTTAACCCAGTTTCCAAAAGCAGAACTCGATTCACCTGATTCATATTAGCCCGATTAGCGAATTGAAATGAATTTTTATCTAACACACTTTTTACTTGCTTTATTCATCCAAATAGCAAACTCATCACCACTCAACTTCACCAACTCTGCTATGTCCCGTGCAGTATCTTGTTGTCAGTCTAATCTAGATCATGTGTAATTGAATGGAATAGATCCCTTTTGGACAAAGTGGAGTCAGATGCTGCAGTGACCACAGGTGTGAGAGGATCTACAATTGGCATCTGGTGTTATCTCTCTGCTTCCACTCCAAATAAAGTTACCTGTTGTTACCTGAACGTCAAATACTAAGAATGGGCGGCCTATGAAAGAATTAGTACTTTCATTAAGTATACTAAACCGGCTAATTGGGAATAGACAAACTGTAAAAAGCCCTCTGAGAAAGCCCCTCTCTAACCTTTGTTAGTAAGCTTTTCTGTAGCCTGCCTGTTGATGTATTTTCGGTTTGAACAGTGCACAACATGAAGAGACGGAACACTGGCGGCTTGTCACAATGCCCCCCGATGACATCACAATAGCGCTGCTGCCTAGAAAACAAGCTGCGCAGAAGAAGTTGTTCTTTGGGTGGGAGGGTGGGCTAGTGGAAGGAGGGGGCAATCTCTTTTTTTCCCGGGTGGTAGGGGGATGACAGGAGAAGGGAAGCGGGTGGTGAGAAAGGTACAGAGGGCAGGGTTTGGGGGCTGGGAAGGAAAGGGAAAAGATTAGGGTTTGGGGATGATGAAAGGGCTTTCTACGGGTAAGGATGGCAAAGGGTGGCAGTGACGGAAAGTCAGGCAACCTGTCCTGTCCGTCTTTTTGTATCGTGAATTGGAAAGACTGCAAGGGGGAGGGGAGTTGCTTGCGCCCCAAAGGAGGAGTTATTCAGATTCATTGCAGTGGGCGGCGGCTGCAAAACGCACCATTCTTCTTGTTTTTGCTCTGCAAAGCAGCCTTTTCAAGGGTTGGCTTGTGTGACAAAATGTCTTGTGTAGGTGTGGGTTTGTCTCCCTCTCGCTCTCTCTCCCTAAGATGTGTCCGGCATAGGCCAGGGTGCCACTCGAGGCCCAAACCAATTCTGGTTATCGCTTCTCGGCCTTTTGGCTAAGATCAAGTGTAGTATCTGTTCTTATCAGTTTAATATCTGATACGTCCCCTATCTGGGGACCATATATTAAATGGATTTTTAGAACAGGGAGATGGAAAAAGAGCTTGCTCTGTCCACTCCACGCATTGACCTGGTATTGCAGTACCTCCAGGAACGGTGCACCCCTTCTTAACCCAGTTTCCAAAAGCAGAACTCGATTCACCTGATTCATATTAGCCCGATTAGCGAATTGAAATGAATTTTTATCTAACACACTTTTTACTTGCTTTATTCATCCAAATAGCAAACTCATCACCACTCAACTTCACCAACTCTGCTATGTCCCGTGCAGTATCTTGTTGTCAGTCTAATCTAGATCATGTGTAATTGAATGGAATAGATCCCTTTTGGACAAAGTGGAGTCAGATGCTGCAGTGACCACAGGTGTGAGAGGATCTACAATTGGCATCTGGTGTTATCTCTCTGCTTCCACTCCAAATAAAGTTACCTGTTGTTACCTGAACGTCAAATACTAAGAATGGGCGGCCTATGAAAGAATTAGTACTTTCATTAAGTATACTAAACCGGCTAATTGGGAATAGACAAACTGTAAAAAGCCCTCTGAGAAAGCCCCTCTCTAACCTTTGTTAGTAAGCTTTTCTGTAGCCTGCCTGTTGATGTATTTTCGGTTTGAACAGTGCACAACATGAAGAGACGGAACACTGGCGGCTTGTCACAATGCCCCCCGATGACATCACAATGGCGCTGCTGCCTAGAAAACAAGCTGCGCAGAAGAAGTTGTTCTTTGGGTGGGAGGGTGGGCTAGTGGAAGGAGGGGGCAATCTCTTTTTTTCCCGGGTGGTAGGGGGATGACAGGAGAAGGGAAGCGGGTGGTGAGAAAGGTACAGAGGGCAGGGTTTGGGGGCTCGGAAGGAAAGGGAAAAGATTAGGGTTTGGGGATGATGAAAGGGCTTTCTACGGGTAAGGATGGCAAAGGGTGGCAGTGACGGAAAGTCAGGCAACCTGTCCTGTCCGTCTTTTTGTATCGTGAATTGGAAAGACTGCAAGGGGGAGGGGAGTTGCTTGCGCCCTAAAGGAGGAGTTATTCAGATTCATTGCAGTGGGCGGCGGCTGCAAAACGCACCATTCTTCTTGTTTTTGCTCTGCAAAGCAGCCTTTTCAAGGGTTGGCTTGGGTGACAAAATGTCTTGTGTAGGCGTGGGTTTGTCTCCCTCTCGCTCTCTCTCCCTAAGATGTGTCCGGCATAGGCCAGGGTGCCACTCGAGGCCCAAACCAATTCTGGTTATCGCTTCTCGGCCTTTTGGCTAAGATCAAGTGTAGTATCTGTTCTTATCAGTTTAATATCTGATACGTCCCCTATCTGGGGACCATATATTAAATGGATTTTTAGAACAGGGAGATGGAAAAAGAGCTTGCTCTGTCCACTCCACGCATTGACCTGGTATTGCAGTACCTCCAGGAACGGTGCACCCCTTCTTAACCCAGTTTCCAAAAGCAGAACTCGATTCACCTGATTCATATTAGCCCGATTAGCGAATTGAAATGAATTTTTATCTAACACACTTTTTACTTGCTTTATTCATCCAAATAGCAAACTCATCACCACTCAACTTCACCAACTCTGCTATGTCCCGTGCAGTATCTTGTTGTCAGTCTAATCTAGATCATGTGTAATTGAATGGAATAGATCCCTTTTGGACAAAGTGGAGTCAGATGCTGCAGTGACCACAGGTGTGAGAGGATCTACAATTGGCATCTGGTGTTATCTCTCTGCTTCCACTCCAAATAAAGTTACCTGTTGTTACCTGAACATCAAATACTAAGAATGGGCGGCCTATGAAAGAATTAGTACTTTCATTAAGTATACTAAACCGGCTAATTGGGAATAGACAAACTGTAAAAAGCCCTCTGAGAAAGCCCCTCTCTAACCTTTGTTAGTAAGCTTTTCTGTAGCCTGCCTGTTGATGTATTTTCGGTTTGAACAGTGCACAACATGAAGCGACGGAACACTGGCGGCTTGTCACAATGCCCCCCGATGACATCACAATAGCGCTGCTGCCTAGAAAACAAGCTGCGCAGAAGAAGTTGTTCTTTGGGTGGGAGGGTGGGCTAGTGGAAGGAGGGGGCAATCTCTTTTTTTCCCGGGTGGTAGGGGGATGACAGGAGAAGGGAAGCGGGTGGTGAGAAAGGTACAGAGGGCAGGGTTTGGGGGCTGGGAAGGAAAGGGAAAAGATTAGGGTTTGGGGATGATGAAAGGGCTTTCTACGGGTAAGGATGGCAAAGGGTGGCAGTGACGGAAAGTCAGGCAACCTGTCCTGTCCGTCTTTTTGTATCGTGAATTGGAAAGACTGCAAGGGGGAGGGGAGTTGCTTGCGCCCTAAAGGAGGAGTTATTCAGATTCATTGCAGTGGGCGGCGGCTGCAAAACGCACCATTCTTCTTGTTTTTGCTCTGCAAAGCAGCCTTTTCAAGGGTTGGCTTGGGTGACAAAATGTCTTGTGTAGGCGTGGGTTTGTCTCCCTCTCGCTCTCTCTCCCTAAGATGTGTCCGGCATAGGCCAGGGTGCCACTCGAGGCCCAAACCAATTCTGGTTATCGCTTCTCGGCCTTTTGGCTAAGATCAAGTGTAGTATCTGTTCTTATCAGTTTAATATCTGATACGTCCCCTATCTGGGGACCATATATTAAATGGATTTTTAGAACAGGGAGATGGAAAAAGAGCTTGCTCTGTCCACTCCACGCATTGACCTGGTATTGCAGTACCTCCAGGAACGGTGCACCCCTTCTTAACCCAGTTTCCAAAAGCAGAACTCGATTCACCTGATTCATATTAGCCCGATTAGCGAATTGAAATGAATTTTTATCTAACACACTTTTTACTTGCTTTATTCATCCAAATAGCAAACTCATCACCACTCAACTTCACCAACTCTGCTATGTCCCGTGCAGTATCTTGTTGTCAGTCTAATCTAGATCATGTGTAATTGAATGGAATAGATCCCTTTTGGACAAAGTGGAGTCAGATGCTGCAGTGACCACAGGTGTGAGAGGATCTACAATTGGCATCTGGTGTTATCTCTCTGCTTCCACTCCAAATAAAGTTACCTGTTGTTACCTGAACGTCAAATACTAAGAATGGGCGGCCTATGAAAGAATTAGTACTTTCATTAAGTATACTAAACCGGCTAATTGGGAATAGACAAACTGTAAAAAGCCCTCTGAGAAAGCCCCTCTCTAACCTTTGTTAGTAAGCTTTTCTGTAGCCTGCCTGTTGATGTATTTTCGGTTTGAACAGTGCACAACATGAAGAGACGGAACACTGGCGGCTTGTCACAATGCCCCCCGATGACATCACAATAGCGCTGCTGCCTAGAAAACAAGCTGCGCAGAAGAAGTTGTTCTTTGGGTGGGAGGGTGGGCTAGTGGAAGGAGGGGGCAATCTCTTTTTTTCCCGGGTGGTAGGGGGATGACAGGAGAAGGGAAGCGGGTGGTGAGAAAGGTACAGAGGGCAGGGTTTGGGGGCTGGGAAGGAAAGGGAAAAGATTAGGGTTTGGGGATGATGAAAGGGCTTTCTCCGGGTAAGGATGGCAAAGGGTGGCAGTGACGGAAAGTCAGGCAACCTGTCCTGTCCGTCTTTTTGTATCGTGAATTGGAAAGACTGCAAGGGGGAGGGGAGTTGCTTGCGCCCTAAAGGAGGAGTTATTCAGATTCATTGCAGTGGGCGGCGGCTGCAAAACGCACCATTCTTCTTGTTTTTGCTCTGCAAAGCAGCCTTTTCAAGGGTTGGCTTGGGTGACAAAATGTCTTGTGTAGGCGTGGGTTTGTCTCCCTCTCGCTCTCTCTCCCTAAGATGTGTCCGGCATAGGCCAGGGTGCCACTCGAGGCCCAAACCAATTCTGGTTATCGCTTCTCGGCCTTTTGGCTAAGATCAAGTGTAGTATCTGTTCTTATCAGTTTAATATCTGATACGTCCCCTATCTGGGGACCATATATTAAATGGATTTTTAGAACAGGGAGATGGAAAAAGAGCTTGCTCTGTCCACTCCACGCATTGACCTGGTATTGCAGTACCTCCAGGAACGGTGCACCCCTTCTTAACCCAGTTTCCAAAAGCAGAACTCGATTCACCTGATTCATATTAGCCCGATTAGCGAATTGAAATGAATTTTTATCTAACACACTTTTTACTTGCTTTATTCATCCAAATAGCAAACTCATCACCACTCAACTTCACCAACTCTGCTATGTCCCGTGCAGTATCTTGTTGTCAGTCTAATCTAGATCATGTGTAATTGAATGGAATAGATCCCTTTTGGACAAAGTGGAGTCAGATGCTGCAGTGACCACAGGTGTGAGAGGATCTACAATTGGCATCTGGTGTTATCTCTCTGCTTCCACTCCAAATAAAGTTACCTGTTGTTACCTGAACGTCAAATACTAAGAATGGGCGGCCTATGAAAGAATTAGTACTTTCATTAAGTATACTAAACCGGCTAATTGGGAATAGACAAACTGTAAAAAGCCCTCTGAGAAAGCCCCTCTCTAACCTTTGTTAGTAAGCTTTTCTGTAGCCTGCCTGTTGATGTATTTTCGGTTTGAACAGTGCACAACATGAAGAGACGGAACACTGGCGGCTTGTCACAATGCCCCCCGATGACATCACAATAGCGCTGCTGCCTAGAAAACAAGCTGCGCAGAAGAAGTTGTTCTTTGGGTGGGAGGGTGGGCTAGTGGAAGGAGGGGGCAATCTCTTTTTTTCCCGGGTGGTAGGGGGATGACAGGAGAAGGGAAGCGGGTGGTGAGAAAGGTACAGAGGGCAGGGTTTGGGGGCTGGGAAGGAAAGGGAAAAGATTAGGGTTTGGGGATGATGAAAGGGCTTTCTACGGGTAAGGATGGCAAAGGGTGGCAGTGACGGAAAGTCAGGCAACCTGTCCTGTCCGTCTTTTTGTATCGTGAATTGGAAAGACTGCAAGGGGGAGGGGAGTTGCTTGCGCCCTAAAGGAGGAGTTATTCAGATTCATTGCAGTGGGCGGCGGCTGCAAAACGCACCATTCTTCTTGTTTTTGCTCTGCAAAGCAGCCTTTTCAAGGGTTGGCTTGGGTGACAAAATGTCTTGTGTAGGCGTGGGTTTGTCTCCCTCTCGCTCTCTCTCCCTAAGATGTGTCCGGCATAGGCCAGGGTGCCACTCGAGGCCCAAACCAATTCTGGTTATCGCTTCTCGGCCTTTTGGCTAAGATCAAGTGTAGTATCTGTTCTTATCAGTTTAATATCTGATACGTCCCCTATCTGGGGACCATATATTAAATGGATTTTTAGAACAGGGAGATGGAAAAAGAGCTTGCTCTGTCCACTCCACGCATTGACCTGGTATTGCAGTACCTCCAGGAACGGTGCACCCCTTCTTAACCCAGTTTCCAAAAGCAGAACTCGATTCACCTGATTCATATTAGCCCGATTAGCGAATTGAAATGAATTTTTATCTAACACACTTTTTACTTGCTTTATTCATCCAAATAGCAAACTCATCACCACTCAACTTCACCAACTCTGCTATGTCCCGTGCAGTATCTTGTTGTCAGTCTAATCTAGATCATGTGTAATTGAATGGAATAGATCCCTTTTGGACAAAGTGGAGTCAGATGCTGCAGTGACCACAGGTGTGAGAGGATCTACAATTGGCATCTGGTGTTATCTCTCTGCTTCCACTCCAAATAAAGTTACCTGTTGTTACCTGAACGTCAAATACTAAGAATGGGCGGCCTATGAAAGAATTAGTACTTTCATTAAGTATACTAAACCGGCTAATTGGGAATAGACAAACTGTAAAAAGCCCTCTGAGAAAGCCCCTCTCTAACCTTTGTTAGTAAGCTTTTCTGTAGCCTGCCTGTTGATGTATTTTCGGTTTGAACAGTGCACAACATGAAGAGACGGAACACTGGCGGCTTGTCACAATGCCCCCCGATGACATCACAATAGCGCTGCTGCCTAGAAAACAAGCTGCGCAGAAGAAGTTGTTCTTTGGGTGGGAGGGTGGGCTAGTGGAAGGAGGGGGCAATCTCTTTTTTTCCCGGGTGGTAGGGGGATGACAGGAGAAGGGAAGCGGGTGGTGAGAAAGGTACAGAGGGCAGGGTTTGGGGGCTGGGAAGGAAAGGGAAAAGATTAGGGTTTGGGGATGATGAAAGGGCTTTCTACGGGTAAGGATGGCAAAGGGTGGCAGTGACGGAAAGTCAGGCAACCTGTCCTGTCCGTCTTTTTGTATCGTGAATTGGAAAGACTGCAAGGGGGAGGGGAGTTGCTTGCGCCCTAAAGGAGGAGTTATTCAGATTCATTGCAGTGGGCGGCGGCTGCAAAACGCACCATTCTTCTTGTTTTTGCTCTGCAAAGCAGCCTTTTCAAGGGTTGGCTTGGGTGACAAAATGTCTTGTGTAGGCGTGGGTTTGTCTCCCTCTCGCTCTCTCTCCCTAAGATGTGTCCGGCATAGGCCAGGGTGCCACTCGAGGCCCAAACCAATTCTGGTTATCGCTTCTCGGCCTTTTGGCTAAGATCAAGTGTAGTATCTGTTCTTATCAGTTTAATATCTGATACGTCCCCTATCTGGGGACCATATATTAAATGGATTTTTAGAACAGGGAGATGGAAAAAGAGCTTGCTCTGTCCACTCCACGCATTGACCTGGTATTGCAGTACCTCCAGGAACGGTGCACCCCTTCTTAACCCAGTTTCCAAAAGCAGAACTCGATTCACCTGATTCATATTAGCCCGATTAGCGAATTGAAATGAATTTTTATCTAACACACTTTTTACTTGCTTTATTCATCCAAATAGCAAACTCATCACCACTCAACTTCACCAACTCTGCTATGTCCCGTGCAGTATCTTGTTGTCAGTCTAATCTAGATCATGTGTAATTGAATGGAATAGATCCCTTTTGGACAAAGTGGAGTCAGATGCTGCAGTGACCACAGGTGTGAGAGGATCTACAATTGGCATCTGGTGTTATCTCTCTGCTTCCACTCCAAATAAAGTTACCTGTTGTTACCTGAACGTCAAATACTAAGAATGGGCGGCCTATGAAAGAATTAGTACTTTCATTAAGTATACTAAACCGGCTAATTGGGAATAGACAAACTGTAAAAAGCCCTCTGAGAAAGCCCCTCTCTAACCTTTGTTAGTAAGCTTTTCTGTAGCCTGCCTGTTGATGTATTTTCGGTTTGAACAGTGCACAACATGAAGAGACGGAACACTGGCGGCTTGTCACAATGCCCCCCGATGACATCACAATAGCGCTGCTGCCTAGAAAACAAGCTGCGCAGAAGAAGTTGTTCTTTGGGTGGGAGGGTGGGCTAGTGGAAGGAGGGGGCAATCTCTTTTTTTCCCGGGTGGTAGGGGGATGACAGGAGAAGGGAAGCGGGTGGTGAGAAAGGTACAGAGGGCAGGGTTTGGGGGCTGGGAAGGAAAGGGAAAAGATTAGGGTGTGGGGATGATGAAAGGGCTTTCTACGGGTAAGGATGGCAAAGGGTGGCAGTGACGGAAAGTCAGGCAACCTGTCCTGTCCGTCTTTTTGTATCGTGAATTGGAAAGACTGCAAGGGGGAGGGGAGTTGCTTGCGCCCTAAAGGAGGAGTTATTCAGATTCATTGCAGTGGGCGGCGGCTGCAAAACGCACCATTCTTCTTGTTTTTGCTCTGCAAAGCAGCCTTTTCAAGGGTTGGCTTGGGTGACAAAATGTCTTGTGTAGGCGTGGGTTTGTCTCCCTCTCGCTCTCTCTCCCTAAGATGTGTCCGGCATAGGCCAGGGTGCCACTCGAGGCCCAAACCAATTCTGGTTATCGCTTCTCGGCCTTTTGGCTAAGATCAAGTGTAGTATCTGTTCTTATCAGTTTAATATCTGATACGTCCCCTATCTGGGGACCATATATTAAATGGATTTTTAGAACAGGGAGATGGAAAAAGAGCTTGCTCTGTCCACTCCACGCATTGACCTGGTATTGCAGTACCTCCAGGAACGGTGCACCCCTTCTTAACCCAGTTTCCAAAAGCAGAACTCGATTCACCTGATTCATATTAGCCCGATTAGCGAATTGAAATGAATTTTTATCTAACACACTTTTTACTTGCTTTATTCATCCAAATAGCAAACTCATCACCACTCAACTTCACCAACTCTGCTATGTCCCGTGCAGTATCTTGTTGTCAGTCTAATCTAGATCATGTGTAATTGAATGGAATAGATCCCTTTTGGACAAAGTGGAGTCAGATGCTGCAGTGACCACAGGTGTGAGAGGATCTACAATTGGCATCTGGTGTTATCTCTCTGCTTCCACTCCAAATAAAGTTACCTGTTGTTACCTGAACGTCAAATACTAAGAATGGGCGGCCTATGAAAGAATTAGTACTTTCATTAAGTATACTAAACCGGCTAATTGGGAATAGACAAACTGTAAAAAGCCCTCTGAGAAAGCCCCTCTCTAACCTTTGTTAGTAAGCTTTTCTGTAGCCTGCCTGTTGATGTATTTTCGGTTTGAACAGTGCACAACATGAAGAGACGGAACACTGGCGGCTTGTCACAATGCCCCCCGATGACATCACAATAGCGCTGCTGCCTAGAAAACAAGCTGCGCAGAAGAAGTTGTTCTTTGGGTGGGAGGGTGGGCTAGTGGAAGGAGGGGGCAATCTCTTTTTTTCCCGGGTGGTAGGGGGATGACAGGAGAAGGGAAGCGGGTGGTGAGAAAGGTACAGAGGGCAGGGTTTGGGGGCTGGGAAGGAAAGGGAAAAGATTAGGGTTTGGGGATGATGAAAGGGCTTTCTACGGGTAAGGATGGCAAAGGGTGGCAGTGACGGAAAGTCAGGCAACCTGTCCTGTCCGTCTTTTTGTATCGTGAATTGGAAAGACTGCAAGGGGGAGGGGAGTTGCTTGCGCCCTAAAGGAGGAGTTATTCAGATTCATTGCAGTGGGCGGCGGCTGCAAAACGCACCATTCTTCTTGTTTTTGCTCTGCAAAGCAGCCTTTTCAAGGGTTGGCTTGGGTGACAAAATGTCTTGTGTAGGCGTGGGTTTGTCTCCCTCTCGCTCTCTCTCCCTAAGATGTGTCCGGCATAGGCCAGGGTGCCACTCGAGGCCCAAACCAATTCTGGTTATCGCTTCTCGGCCTTTTGGCTAAGATCAAGTGTAGTATCTGTTCTTATCAGTTTAATATCTGATACGTCCCCTATCTGGGGACCATATATTAAATGGATTTTTAGAACAGGGAGATGGAAAAAGAGCTTGCTCTGTCCACTCCACGCATTGACCTGGTATTGCAGTACCTCCAGGAACGGTGCACCCCTTCTTAACCCAGTTTCCAAAAGCAGAACTCGATTCACCTGATTCATATTATCCCGATTAGCGAATTGAAATGAATTTTTATCTAACACACTTTTTACTTGCTTTATTCATCCAAATAGCAAACTCATCACCACTCAACTTCACCAACTCTGCTATGTCCCGTGCAGTATCTTGTTGTCAGTCTAATCTAGATCATGTGTAATTGAATGGAATAGATCCCTTTTGGACAAAGTGGAGTCAGATGCTGCAGTGACCACAGGTGTGAGAGGATCTACAATTGGCATCTGGTGTTATCTCTCTGCTTCCACTCCAAATAAAGTTACCTGTTGTTACCTGAACGTCAAATACTAAGAATGGGCGGCCTATGAAAGAATTAGTACTTTCATTAAGTATACTAAACCGGCCAATTGGGAATAGACAAACTGTAAAAAGCCCTCTGAGAAAGCCCCTCTCTAACCTTTGTTAGTAAGCTTTTCTGTAGCCTGCCTGTTGATGTATTTTCGGTTTGAACAGTGCACAACATGAAGAGACGGAACACTGGCGGCTTGTCACAATGCCCCCCGATGACATCACAATAGCGCTGCTGCCTAGAAAACAAGCTGCGCAGAAGAAGTTGTTCTTTGGGTGGGAGGGTGGGCTAGTGGAAGGAGGGGGCAATCTCTTTTTTTCCCGGGTGGTAGGGGGATGACAGGAGAAGGGAAGCGGGTGGTGAGAAAGGTACAGAGGGCAGGGTTTGGGGGCTGGGAAGGAAAGGGAAAAGATTAGGGTTTGGGGATGATGAAAGGGCTTTCTACGGGTAAGGATGGCAAAGGGTGGCAGTGACGGAAAGTCAGGCAACCTGTCCTGTCCGTCTTTTTGTATCGTGAATTGGAAAGACTGCAAGGGGGAGGGGAGTTGCTTGCGCCCTAAAGGAGGAGTTATTCAGATTCATTGCAGTGGGCGGCGGCTGCAAAACGCACCATTCTTCTTGTTTTTGCTCTGCAAAGCAGCCTTTTCAAGGGTTGGCTTGGGTGACAAAATGTCTTGTGTAGGCGTGGGTTTGTCTCCCTCTCGCTCTCTCTCCCTAAGATGTGTCCGGCATAGGCCAGGGTGCCACTCGAGGCCCAAACCAATTCTGGTTATCGCTTCTCGGCCTTTTGGCTAAGATCAAGTGTAGTATCTGTTCTTATCAGTTTAATATCTGATACGTCCCCTATCTGGGGACCATATATTAAATGGATTTTTAGAACAGGGAGATGGAAAAAGAGCTTGCTCTGTCCACTCCACGCATTGACCTGGTATTGCAGTACCTCCAGGAACGGTGCACCCCTTCTTAACCCAGTTTCCAAAAGCAGAACTCGATTCACCTGATTCATATTAGCCCGATTAGCGAATTGAAATGAATTTTTATCTAACACACTTTTTACTTGCTTTATTCATCCAAATAGCAAACTCATCACCACTCAACTTCACCAACTCTGCTATGTCCCGTGCAGTATCTTGTTGTCAGTCTAATCTAGATCATGTGTAATTGAATGGAATAGATCCCTTTTGGACAAAGTGGAGTCAGATGCTGCAGTGACCACAGGTGTGAGAGGATCTACAATTGGCATCTGGTGTTATCTCTCTGCTTCCACTCCAAATAAAGTTACCTGTTGTTACCTGAACGTCAAATACTAAGAATGGGCGGCCTATGAAAGAATTAGTACTTTCATTAAGTATACTAAACCGGCTAATTGGGAATAGACAAACTGTAAAAAGCCCTCTGAGAAAGCCCCTCTCTAACCTTTGTTAGTAAGCTTTTCTGTAGCCTGCCTGTTGATGTATTTTCGGTTTGAACAGTGCACAACATGAAGAGACGGAACACTGGCGGCTTGTCACAATGCCCCCCGATGACATCACAATAGCGCTGCTGCCTAGAAAACAAGCTGCGCAGAAGAAGTTGTTCTTTGGGTGGGAGGGTGGGCTAGTGGAAGGAGGGGGCAATCTCTTTTTTTCCCGGGTGGTAGGGGGATGACAGGAGAAGGGAAGCGGGTGGTGAGAAAGGTACAGAGGGGCAGGGTTTGGGGGCTGGGAAGGAAAGGGAAAAGATTAGGGTTTGGGGATGATGAAAGGGCTTTCTACGGGTAAGGATGGCAAAGGGTGGCAGTGACGGAAAGTCAGGCAACCTGTCCTGTCCGTCTTTTTGTATCGTGAATTGGAAAGACTGCAAGGGGGAGGGGAGTTGCTTGCGCCCTAAAGGAGGAGTTATTCAGATTCATTGCAGTGGGCGGCGGCTGCAAAACGCACCATTCTTCTTGTTTTTGCTCTGCAAAGCAGCCTTTTCAAGGGTTGGCTTGGGTGACAAAATGTCTTGTGTAGGCGTGGGTTTGTCTCCCTCTCGCTCTCTCTCCCTAAGATGTGTCCGGCATAGGCCAGGGTGCCACTCGAGGCCCAAACCAATTCTGGTTATCGCTTCTCGGCCTTTTGGCTAAGATCAAGTGTAGTATCTGTTCTTATCAGTTTAATATCTGATACGTCCCCTATCTGGGGACCATATATTAAATGGATTTTTAGAACAGGGAGATGGAAAAAGAGCTTGCTCTGTCCACTCACGCATTGACCTGGTATTGCAGTACCTCCAGGAACGGTGCACCCCTTCTTAACCCAGTTTCCAAAAGCAGAACTCGATTCACCTGATTCATATTAGCCCGATTAGCGAATTGAAATGAATTTTTATCTAGACACACTTTTTACTTGCTTTATTCATCCAAATAGCAAACTCATCACCACTCAACTTCACCAACTCTGCTATGTCCCGTGCAGTATCTTGTTGTCAGTCTAATCTAGATCATGTGTAATTGAATGGAATAGATCCCTTTTGGACAAAGTGGAGTCAGATGCTGCAGTGACCACAGGTGTGAGAGGATCTACAATTGGCATCTGGTGTTATCTCTCTGCTTCCACTCCAAATAAAGTTACCTGTTGTTACCTGAACGTCAAATACTAAGAATGGGCGGCCTATGAAAGAATTAGTACTTTCATTAAGTATACTAAACCAGCTAATTGGGAATAGACAAACTGTAAAAAGCCCTCTGAGAAAGCCCCTCTCTAACCTTTGTTAGTAAGCTTTTCTGTAGCCTGCCTGTTGATGTATTTTCGGTTTGAACAGTGCACAACATGAAGAGACGGAACACTGGCGGCTTGTCACAATGCCCCCCGATGACATCACAATAGCGCTGCTGCCTAGAAAACAAGCTGCGCAGAAGAAGTTGTTCTTTGGGTGGGAGGGTGGGCTAGTGGAAGGAGGGGGCAATCTCTTTTTTTCCCGGGTGGTAGGGGGATGACAGGAGAAGGGAAGCGGGTGGTGAGAAAGGTACAGAGGGCAGGGTTTGGGGGCTGGGAAGGAAAGGGAAAAGATTAGGGTTTGGGGATGATGAAAGGGCTTTCTACGGGTAAGGATGGCAAAGGGTGGCAGTGACGGAAAGTCAGGCAACCTGTCCTGTCCGTCTTTTTGTATCGTGAATTGGAAAGACTGCAAGGGGGAGGGGAGTTGCTTGCGCCCTAAAGGAGGAGTTATTCAGATTCATTGCAGTGGGCGGCGGCTGCAAAACGCACCATTCTTCTTGTTTTTGCTCTGCAAAGCAGCCTTTTCAAGGGTTGGCTTGGGTGACAAAATGTCTTGTGTAGGCGTGGGTTTGTCTCCCTCTCGCTCTCTCTCCATAAGATGTGTCCGGCATAGGCCAGGGTGCCACTCGAGGCCCAAACCAATTCTGGTTATCGCTTCTCGGCCTTTTGGCTAAGATCAAGTGTAGTATCTGTTCTTATCAGTTTAATATCTGATACGTCCCCTATCTTGGGACCATATATTAAATGGATTTTTAGAACAGGGAGATGGAAAAAGAGCTTGCTCTGTCCACTCCACGCATTGACCTGGTATTGCAGTACCTCCAGGAATGGTGCACCCCTTCTTAACCCAGTTTCCAAAAGCAGAACTCGATTCACCTGATTCATATTAGCCCGATTAGCGAATTGAAATGAATTTTTATCTAACACACTTTTTACTTGCTTTATTCATCCAAATAGCAAACTCATCACCACTCAACTTCACCAACTCTGCTATGTCCCGTGCAGTATCTTGTTGTCAGTCTAATCTAGATCATGTGTAATTGAATGGAATAGATCCCTTTTGGACAAAGTGGAGTCAGATGCTGCAGTGACCACAGGTGTGAGAGGATCTACAATTGGCATCTGGTGTTATCTCTCTGCTTCCACTCCAAATAAAGTTACCTGTTGTTACCTGAACGTCAAATACTAAGAATGGGCGGCCTATGAAAGAATTAGTACTTTCATTAAGTATACTAAACCGGCTAATTGGGAATAGACAAACTGTAAAAAGCCCTCTGAGAAAGCCCCTCTCTAACCTTTGTTAGTAAGCTTTTCTGTAGCCTGCCTGTTGATGTATTTTCGGTTTGAACAGTGCACAACATGAAGAGACGGAACACTGGCGGCTTGTCACAATGCCCCCCGATGACATCACAATAGCGCTGCTGCCTAGAAAACAAGCTGCGCAGAAGAAGTTGTTCTTTGGGTGGGAGGGTGGGCTAGTGGAAGGAGGGGGCAATCTCTTTTTTTCCCGGGTGGTAGGGGGATGACAGGAGAAGGGAAGCGGGTGGTGAGAAAGGTACAGAGGGCAGGGTTTGGGGGCTGGGAAGGAAAGGGAAAAGATTAGGGTTTGGGGATGATGAAAGGGCTTTCTACGGGTAAGGATGGCAAAGGGTGGCAGTGACGGAAAGTCAGGCAACCTGTCCTGTCCGTCTTTTTGTATCGTGAATTGGAAAGACTGCAAGGGGGAGGGGAGTTGCTTGCGCCCTAAAGGAGGAGTTATTCAGATTCATTGCAGTGGGCGGCGGCTGCAAAACGCACCATTCTTCTTGTTTTTGCTCTGCAAAGCAGCCTTTTCAAGGGTTGGCTTGGGTGACAAAATGTCTTGTGTAGGCGTGGGTTTGTCTCCCTCTCGCTCTCTCTCCCTAAGATGTGTCCGGCATAGGCCAGGGTGCCACTCGAGGCCCAAACCAATTCTGGTTATCGCTTCTCGGCCTTTTGGCTAAGATCAAGTGTAGTATCTGTTCTTATCAGTTTAATATCTGATACGTCCCCTATCTGGGGACCATATATTAAATGGATTTTTAGAACAGGGAGATGGAAAAAGAGCTTGCTCTGTCCACTCCACGCATTGACCTGGTATTGCAGTACCTCCAGGAACGGTGCACCCCTTCTTAACCCAGTTTCCAAAAGCAGAACTCGATTCACCTGATTCATATTAGCCCGATTAGCGAATTGAAATGAATTTTTATCTAACACACTTTTTACTTGCTTTATTCATCCAAATAGCAAACTCATCACCACTCAACTTCACCAACTCTGCTATGTCCCGTGCAGTATCTTGTTGTCAGTCTAATCTAGATCATGTGTAATTGAATGGAATAGATCCCTTTTGGACAAAGTGGAGTCAGATGCTGCAGTGACCACAGGTGTGAGAGGATCTACAATTGGCATCTGGTGTTATCTCTCTGCTTCCACTCCAAATAAAGTTACCTGTTGTTACCTGAACGTCAAATACTAAGAATGGGCGGCCTATGAAAGAATTAGTACTTTCATTAAGTATACTAAACCGGCTAATTGGGAATAGACAAACTGTAAAAAGCCCTCTGAGAAAGCCCCTCTCTAACCTTTGTTAGTAAGCTTTTCTGTAGCCTGCCTGTTGATGTATTTTCGGTTTGAACAGTGCACAACATGAAGAGACGGAACACTGGCGGCTTGTCACAATGCCCCCCGATGACATCACAATAGCGCTGCTGCCTAGAAAACAAGCTGCGCAGAAGAAGTTGTTCTTTGGGTGGGAGGGTGGGCTAGTGGAAGGAGGGGGCAATCTCTTTTTTTCCCGGGTGGTAGGGGGATGACAGGAGAAGGGAAGCGGGTGGTGAGAAAGGTACAGAGGGCAGGGTTTGGGGGCTGGGAAGGAAAGGGAAAAGATTAGGGTTTGGGGATGATGAAAGGGCTTTCTACGGGTAAGGATGGCAAAGGGTGGCAGTGACGGAAAGTCAGGCAACCTGTCCTGTCCGTCTTTTTGTATCGTGAATTGGAAAGACTGCAAGGGGGAGGGGAGTTGCTTGCGCCCTAAAGGAGGAGTTATTCAGATTCATTGCAGTGGGCGGCGGCTGCAAAACGCACCATTCTTCTTGTTTTTGCTCTGCAAAGCAGCCTTTTCAAGGGTTGGCTTGGGTGACAAAATGTCTTGTGTAGGCGTGGGTTTGTCTCCCTCTCGCTCTCTCTCCCTAAGATGTGTCCGGCATAGGCCAGGGTGCCACTCGAGGCCCAAACCAATTCTGGTTATCGCTTCTCGGCCTTTTGGCTAAGATCAAGTGTAGTATCTGTTCTTATCAGTTTAATATCTGATACGTCCCCTATCTGGGGACCATATATTAAATGGATTTTTAGAACAGGGAGATGGAAAAAGAGCTTGCTCTGTCCACTCCACGCATTGACCAGGTATTGCAGTACCTCCAGGAACGGTGCACCCCTTCTTAACCCAGTTTCCAAAAGCAGAACTCGATTCACCTGATTCATATTAGCCCGATTAGCGAATTGAAATGAATTTTTATCTAACACACTTTTTACTTGCTTTATTCATCCAAATAGCAAACTCATCACCACTCAACTTCACCAACTCTGCTATGTCCCGTGCAGTATCTTGTTGTCAGTCTAATCTAGATCATGTGTAATTGAATGGAATAGATCCCTTTTGGACAAAGTGGAGTCAGATGCTGCAGTGACCACAGGTGTGAGAGGATCTACAATTGGCATCTGGTGTTATCTCTCTGCTTCCACTCCAAATAAAGTTACCTGTTGTTACCTGAACGTCAAATGCTAAGAATGGGCGGCCTATGAAAGAATTAGTACTTTCATTAAGTATACTAAACCGGCTAATTGGGAATAGACAAACTGTAAAAAGCCCTCTGAGAAAGCCCCTCTCTAACCTTTGTTAGTAAGCTTTTCTGTAGCCTGCCTGTTGATGTATTTTCGGTTTGAACAGTGCACAACATGAAGAGACGGAACACTGGCGGCTTGTCACAATGCCCCCCGATGACATCACAATAGCGCTGCTGCCTAGAAAACAAGCTGCGCAGAAGAAGTTGTTCTTTGGGTGGGAGGGTGGGCTAGTGGAAGGAGGGGGCAATCTCTTTTTTTCCCGGGTGGTAGGGGGATGACAGGAGAAGGGAAGCGGGTGGTGAGAAAGGTACAGAGGGCAGGGTTTGGGGGCTGGGAAGGAAAGGGAAAAGATTAGGGTTTGGGGATGATGAAAGGGCTTTCTACGGGTAAGGATGGCAAAGGGTGGCAGTGACGGAAAGTCAGGCAACCTGTCCTGTCCGTCTTTTTGTATCGTGAATTGGAAAGACTGCAAGGGGGAGGGGAGTTGCTTGCGCCCTAAAGGAGAAGTTATTCAGATTCATTGCAGTGGGCGGCGGCTGCAAAACGCACCATTCTTCTTGTTTTTGCTCTGCAAAGCAGCCTTTTCAAGGGTTGGCTTGGGTGACAAAATGTCTTGTGTAGGCGTGGGTTTGTCTCCCTCTCGCTCTCTCTCCCTAAGATGTGTCCGGCATAGGCCAGGGTGCCACTCGAGGCCCAAACCAATTCTGGTTATCGCTTCTCGGCCTTTTGGCTAAGATCAAGTGTAGTATCTGTTCTTATCAGTTTAATATCTGATACGTCCCCTATCTGGGGACCATATATTAAATGGATTTTTAGAACAGGGAGATGGAAAAAGAGCTTGCTCTGTCCACTCCACGCATTGACCAGGTATTGCAGTACCTCCAGGAACGGTGCACCCCTTCTTAACCCAGTTTCCAAAAGCAGAACTCGATTCACCTGATTCATATTAGCCCGATTAGCGAATTGAAATGAATTTTTATCTAACACACTTTTTACTTGCTTTATTCATCCAAATAGCAAACTCATCACCACTCAACTTCACCAACTCTGCTATGTCCCGTGCAGTATCTTGTTGTCAGTCTAATCTAGATCATGTGTATCTGAATGGAATAGATCCCTTTTGGACAAAGTGGAGTCAGATGCTGCAGTGACCACAGGTGTGAGAGGATCTACAATTGGCATCTGGTGTTATCTCTCTGCTTCCACTCCAAATAAAGTTACCTGTTGTTACCTGAACGTCAAATGCTAAGAATGGGCGGCCTATGAAAGAATTAGTACTTTCATTAAGTATACTAAACCGGCTAATTGGGAATAGACAAACTGTAAAAAGCCCTCTGAGAAAGCCCCTCTCTAACCTTTGTTAGTAAGCTTTTCTGTAGCCTGCCTGTTGATGTATTTTCGGTTTGAACAGTGCACAACATGAAGAGACGGAACACTGGCGGCTTGTCACAATGCCCCCCGATGACATCACAATAGCGCTGCTGCCTAGAAAACAAGCTGCGCAGAAGAAGTTGTTCTTTGGGTGGGAGGGTGGGCTAGTGGAAGGAGGGGGCAATCTCTTTTTTTCCCGGGTGGTAGGGGGATGACAGGAGAAGGGAAGCGGGTGGTGAGAAAGGTACAGAGGGCAGGGTTTGGGGGCTGGGAAGGAAAGGGAAAAGATTAGGGTTTGGGGATGATGAAAGGGCTTTCTACGGGTAAGGATGGCAAAGGGTGGCAGTGACGGAAAGTCAGGCAACCTGTCCTGTCCGTCTTTTTGTATCGTGAATTGGAAAGACTGCAAGGGGGAGGGGAGTTGCTTGCGCCCTAAAGGAGAAGTTATTCAGATTCATTGCAGTGGGCGGCGGCTGCAAAACGCACCATTCTTCTTGTTTTTGCTCTGCAAAGCAGCCTTTTCAAGGGTTGGCTTGGGTGACAAAATGTCTTGTGTAGGCGTGGGTTTGTCTCCCTCTCGCTCTCTCTCCCTAAGATGTGTCCGGCATAGGCCAGGGTGCCACTCGAGGCCCAAACCAATTCTGGTTATCGCTTCTCGGCCTTTTGGCTAAGATCAAGTGTAGTATCTGTTCTTATCAGTTTAATATCTGATACGTCCCCTATCTGGGGACCATATATTAAATGGATTTTTAGAACAGGGAGATGGAAAAAGAGCTTGCTCTGTCCACTCCACGCATTGACCTGGTATTGCAGTACCTCCAGGAACGGTGCACCCCTTCTTAACCCAGTTTCCAAAAGCAGAACTCGATTCACCTGATTCATATTAGCCCGATTAGCGAATTGAAATGAATTTTTATCTAACACACTTTTTACTTGCTTTATTCATCCAAATAGCAAACTCATCACCACTCAACTTCACCAACTCTGCTATGTCCCGTGCAGTATCTTGTTGTCAGTCTAATCTAGATCATGTGTAATTGAATGGAATAGATCCCTTTTGGACAAAGTGGAGTCAGATGCTGCAGTGACCACAGGTGTGAGAGGATCTACAATTGGCATCTGGTGTTATCTCTCTGCTTCCACTCCACATAAAGTTACCTGTTGTTACCTGAACGTCAAATACTAAGAATGGGCGGCCTATGAAAGAATTAGTACTTTCATTAAGTATACTAAACCGGCTAATTGGGAATAGACAAACTGTAAAAAGCCCTCTGAGAAAGCCCCTCTCTAACCTTTGTTAGTAAGCTTTTCTGTAGCCTGCCTGTTGATGTATTTTCGGTTTGAACAGTGCACAACATGAAGAGACGGAACACTGGCGGCTTGTCACAATGCCCCCCGATGACATCACAATAGCGCTGCTGCCTAGAAAACAAGCTGCGCAGAAGAAGTTGTTCTTTGGGTGGGAGGGTGGGCTAGTGGAAGGAGGGGGCAATCTCTTTTTTTCCCGGGTGGTAGGGGGATGACAGGAGAAGGGAAGCGGGTGGTGAGAAAGGTACAGAGGGCAGGGTTTGGGGGCTGGGAAGGAAAGGGAAAAGATTAGGGTTTGGGGATGATGAAAGGGCTTTCTACGGGTAAGGATGGCAAAGGGTGGCAGTGACGGAAAGTCAGGCAACCTGTCCTGTCCGTCTTTTTGTATCGTGAATTGGAAAGACTGCAAGGGGGAGGGGAGTTGCTTGCGCCCTAAAGGAGGAGTTATTCAGATTCATTGCAGTGGGCGGCGGCTGCAAAACGCACCATTCTTCTTGTTTTTGCTCTGCAAAGCAGCCTTTTCAAGGGTTGGCTTGGGTGACAAAATGTCTTGTGTAGGCGTGGGTTTGTCTCCCTCTCGCTCTCTCTCCCTAAGATGTGTCCGGCATAGGCCAGGGTGCCACTCGAGGCCCAAACCAATTCTGGTTATCGCTTCTCGGCCTTTTGGCTAAGATCAAGTGTAGTATCTGTTCTTATCAGTTTAATATCTGATACGTCCCCTATCTGGGGACCATATATTAAATGGATTTTTAGAACAGGGAGATGGAAAAAGAGCTTGCTCTGTCCACTCCACGCATTGACCTGGTATTGCAGTACCTCCAGGAACGGTGCACCCCTTCTTAACCCAGTTTCCAAAAGCAGAACTCGATTCACCTGATTCATATTAGCCCGATTAGCGAATTGAAATGAATTTTTATCTAACACACTTTTTACTTGCTTTATTCATCCAAATAGCAAACTCATCACCACTCAACTTCACCAACTCTGCTATGTCCCGTGCAGTATCTTGTTGTCAGTCTAATCTAGATCATGTGTAATTGAATGGAATAGATCCCTTTTGGACAAAGTGGAGTCAGATGCTGCAGTGACCACAGGTGTGAGAGGATCTACAATTGGCATCTGGTGTTATCTCTCTGCTTCCACTCCAAATAAAGTTACCTGTTGTTACCTGAACGTCAAATACTAAGAATGGGCGGCCTATGAAAGAATTAGTACTTTCATTAAGTATACTAAACCGGCTAATTGGGAATAGACAAACTGTAAAAAGCCCTCTGAGAAAGCCCCTCTCTAACCTTTGTTAGTAAGCTTTTCTGTAGCCTGCCTGTTGATGTATTTTCGGTTTGAACAGTGCACAACATGAAGAGACGGAACACTGGCGGCTTGTCACAATGCCCCCCGATGACATCACAATAGCGCTGCTGCCTAGAAAACAAGCTGCGCAGAAGAAGTTGTTCTTTGGGTGGGAGGGTGGGCTAGTGGAAGGAGGGGGCAATCTCTTTTTTTCCCGGGTGGTAGGGGGATGACAGGAGAAGGGAAGCGGGTGGTGAGAAAGGTACAGAGGGCAGGGTTTGGGGGCTGGGAAGGAAAGGGAAAAGATTAGGGTTTGGGGATGATGAAAGGGCTTTCTACGGGTAAGGATGGCAAAGGGTGGCAGTGACGGAAAGTCAGGCAACCTGTCCTGTCCGTCTTTTTGTATCGTGAATTGGAAAGACTGCAAGGGGGAGGGGAGTTGCTTGCGCCCTAAAGGAGGAGTTATTCAGATTCATTGCAGTGGGCGGCGGCTGCAAAACGCACCATTCTTCTTGTTTTTGCTCTGCAAAGCAGCCTTTTCAAGGGTTGGCTTGGGTGACAAAATGTCTTGTGTAGGCGTGGGTTTGTCTCCCTCTCGCTCTCTCTCCCTAAGATGTGTCCGGCATAGGCCAGGGTGCCACTCGAGGCCCAAACCAATTCTGGTTATCGCTTCTCGGCCTTTTGGCTAAGATCAAGTGTAGTATCTGTTCTTATCAGTTTAATATCTGATACGTCCCCTATCTGGGGACCATATATTAAATGGATTTTTAGAACAGGGAGATGGAAAAAGAGCTTGCTCTGTCCACTCCACGCATTGACCTGGTATTGCAGTACCTCCAGGAACGGTGCACCCCTTCTTAACCCAGTTTCCAAAAGCAGAACTCGATTCACCTGATTCATATTAGCCCGATTAGCGAATTGAAATGAATTTTTATCTAACACACTTTTTACTTGCTTTATTCATCCAAATAGCAAACTCATCACCACTCAACTTCACCAACTCTGCTATGTCCCGTGCAGTATCTTGTTGTCAGTCTAATCTAGATCATGTGTAATTGAATGGAATAGATCCCTTTTGGACAAAGTGGAGTCAGATGCTGCAGTGACCACAGGTGTGAGAGGATCTACAATTGGCATCTGGTGTTATCTCTCTGCTTCCACTCCAAATAAAGTTACCTGTTGTTACCTGAACGTCAAATACTAAGAATGGGCGGCCTATGAAAGAATTAGTACTTTCATTAAGTATACTAAACCGGCTAATTGGGAATAGACAAACTGTAAAAAGCCCTCTGAGAAAGCCCCTCTCTAACCTTTGTTAGTAAGCTTTTCTGTAGCCTGCCTGTTGATGTATTTTCGGTTTGAACAGTGCACAACATGAAGAGACGGAACACTGGCGGCTTGTCACAATGCCCCCCGATGACATCACAATAGCGCTGCTGCCTAGAAAACAAGCTGCGCAGAAGAAGTTGTTCTTTGGGTGGGAGGGTGGGCTAGTGGAAGGAGGGGGCAATCTCTTTTTTTCCCGGGTGGTAGGGGGATGACAGGAGAAGGGAAGCGGGTGGTGAGAAAGGTACAGAGGGCAGGGTTTGGGGGCTGGGAAGGAAAGGGAAAAGATTAGGGTTTGGGGATGATGAAAGGGCTTTCTACGGGTAAGGATGGCAAAGGGTGGCAGTGACGGAAAGTCAGGCAACCTGTCCTGTCCGTCTTTTTGTATCGTGAATTGGAAAGACTGCAAGGGGGAGGGGAGTTGCTTGCGCCCTAAAGGAGGAGTTATTCAGATTCATTGCAGTGGGCGGCGGCTGCAAAACGCACCATTCTTCTTGTTTTTGCTCTGCAAAGCAGCCTTTTCAAGGGTTGGCTTGGGTGACAAAATGTCTTGTGTAGGCGTGGGTTTGTCTCCCTCTCGCTCTCTCTCCCTAAGATGTGTCCGGCATAGGCCAGGGTGCCACTCGAGGCCCAAACCAATTCTGGTTATCGCTTCTCGGCCTTTTGGCTAAGATCAAGTGTAGTATCTGTTCTTATCAGTTTAATATCTGATACGTCCCCTATCTGGGGACCATATATTAAATGGATTTTTAGAACAGGGAGATGGAAAAAGAGCTTGCTCTGTCCACTCCACGCATTGACCTGGTATTGCAGTACCTCCAGGAACGGTGCACCCCTTCTTAACCCAGTTTCCAAAAGCAGAACTCGATTCACCTGATTCATATTAGCCCGATTAGCGAATTGAAATGAATTTTTATCTAACACACTTTTTACTTGCTTTATTCATCCAAATAGCAAACTCATCACCACTCAACTTCACCAACTCTGCTATGTCCCGTGCAGTATCTTGTTGTCAGTCTAATCTAGATCATGTGTAATTGAATGGAATAGATCCCTTTTGGACAAAGTGGAGTCAGATGCTGCAGTGACCACAGGTGTGAGAGGATCTACAATTGGCATCTGGTGTTATCTCTCTGCTTCCACTCCAAATAAAGTTACCTGTTGTTACCTGAACGTCAAATACTAAGAATGGGCGGCCTATGAAAGAATTAGTACTTTCATTAAGTATACTAAACCGGCTAATTGGGAATAGACAAACTGTAAAAAGCCCTCTGAGAAAGCCCCTCTCTAACCTTTGTTAGTAAGCTTTTCTGTAGCCTGCCTGTTGATGTATTTTCGGTTTGAACAGTGCACAACATGAAGAGACGGAACACTGGCGGCTTGTCACAATGCCCCCCGATGACATCACAATAGCGCTGCTGCCTAGAAAACAAGCTGCGCAGAAGAAGTTGTTCTTTGGGTGGGAGGGTGGGCTAGTGGAAGGAGGGGGCAATCTCTTTTTTTCCCGGGTGGTAGGGGGATGACAGGAGAAGGGAAGCGGGTGGTGAGAAAGGTACAGAGGGCAGGGTTTGGGGGCTGGGAAGGAAAGGGAAAAGATTAGGGTTTGGGGATGATGAAAGGGCTTTCTACGGGTAAGGATGGCAAAGGGTGGCAGTGACGGAAAGTCAGGCAACCTGTCCTGTCCGTCTTTTTGTATCGTGAATTGGAAAGACTGCAAGGGGGAGGGGAGTTGCTTGCGCCCTAAAGGAGGAGTTATTCAGATTCATTGCAGTGGGCGGCGGCTGCAAAACGCACCATTCTTCTTGTTTTTGCTCTGCAAAGCAGCCTTTTCAAGGGTTGGCTTGGGTGACAAAATGTCTTGTGTAGGCGTGGGTTTGTCTCCCTCTCGCTCTCTCTCCCTAAGATGTGTCCGGCATAGGCCAGGGTGCCACTCGAGGCCCAAACCAATTCTGGTTATCGCTTCTCGGCCTTTTGGCTAAGATCAAGTGTAGTATCTGTTCTTATCAGTTTAATATCTGATACGTCCCCTATCTGGGGACCATATATTAAATGGATTTTTAGAACAGGGAGATGGAAAAAGAGCTTGCTCTGTCCACTCCACGCATTGACCTGGTATTGCAGTACCTCCAGGAACGGTGCACCCCTTCTTAACCCAGTTTCCAAAAGCAGAACTCGATTCACCTGATTCATATTAGCCCGATTAGCGAATTGAAATGAATTTTTATCTAACACACTTTTTACTTGCTTTATTCATCCAAATAGCAAACTCATCACCACTCAACTTCACCAACTCTGCTATGTCCCGTGCAGTATCTTGTTGTCAGTCTAATCTAGATCATGTGTAATTGAATGGAATAGATCCCTTTTGGACAAAGTGGAGTCAGATGCTGCAGTGACCACAGGTGTGAGAGGATCTACAATTGGCATCTGGTGTTATCTCTCTGCTTCCACTCCAAATAAAGTTACCTGTTGTTACCTGAACGTCAAATACTAAGAATGGGCGGCCTATGAAAGAATTAGTACTTTCATTAAGTATACTAAACCGGCTAATTGGGAATAGACAAACTGTAAAAAGCCCTCTGAGAAAGCCCCTCTCTAACCTTTGTTAGTAAGCTTTTCTGTAGCCTGCCTGTTGATGTATTTTCGGTTTGAACAGTGCACAACATGAAGAGACGGAACACTGGCGGCTTGTCACAATGCCCCCCGATGACATCACAATAGCGCTGCTGCCTAGAAAACAAGCTGCGCAGAAGAAGTTGTTCTTTGGGTGGGAGGGTGGGCTAGTGGAAGGAGGGGGCAATCTCTTTTTTTCCCGGGTGGTAGGGGGATGACAGGAGAAGGGAAGCGGGTGGTGAGAAAGGTACAGAGGGCAGGGTTTGGGGGCTGGGAAGGAAAGGGAAAAGATTAGGGTTTGGGATGATGAAAGGGCTTTCTACGGGTAAGGATGGCAAAGGGTGGCAGTGACGGAAAGTCAGGCAACCTGTCCTGTCCGTCTTTTTGTATCGTGAATTGGAAAGACTGCAAGGGGGAGGGGAGTTGCTTGCGCCCTAAAGGAGGAGTTATTCAGATTCATTGCAGTGGGCGGCGGCTGCAAAACGCACCATTCTTCTTGTTTTTGCTCTGCAAAGCAGCCTTTTCAAGGGTTGGCTTGGGTGACAAAATGTCTTGTGTAGGCGTGGGTTTGTCTCCCTCTCGCTCTCTCTCCCTAAGATGTGTCCGGCATAGGCCAGGGTGCCACTCGAGGCCCAAACCAATTCTGGTTATCGCTTCTCGGCCTTTTGGCTAAGATCAAGTGTAGTATCTGTTCTTATCAGTTTAATATCTGATACGTCCCCTATCTGGGGACCATATATTAAATGGATTTTTAGAACAGGGAGATGGAAAAAGAGCTTGCTCTGTCCACTCCACGCATTGACCTGGTATTGCAGTACCTCCAGGAACGGTGCACCCCTTCTTAACCCAGTTTCCAAAAGCAGAACTCGATTCACCTGATTCATATTAGCCCGATTAGCGAATTGAAATGAATTTTTATCTAACACACTTTTTACTTGCTTTATTCATCCAAATAGCAAACTCATCACCACTCAACTTCACCAACTCTGCTATGTCCCGTGCAGTATCTTGTTGTCAGTCTAATCTAGATCATGTGTAATTGAATGGAATAGATCCCTTTTGGACAAAGTGGAGTCAGATGCTGCAGTGACCACAGGTGTGAGAGGATCTACAATTGGCATCTGGTGTTATCTCTCTGCTTCCACTCCAAATAAAGTTACCTGTTGTTACACTGAACGTCAAATACTAAGAATGGGCGGCCTATGAAAGAATTAGTACTTTCATTAAGTATACTAAACCGGCTAATTGGGAATAGACAAACTGTAAAAAGCCCTCTGAGAAAGCCCCTCTCTAACCTTTGTTAGTAAGCTTTTCTGTAGCCTGCCTGTTGATGTATTTTCGGTTTGAACAGTGCACAACATGAAGAGACGGAACACTGGCGGCTTGTCACAATGCCCCCCGATGACATCACAATAGCGCTGCTGCCTAGAAAACAAGCTGCGCAGAAGAAGTTGTTCTTTGGGTGGGAGGGTGGGCTAGTGGAAGGAGGGGGCAATCTCTTTTTTTCCCGGGTGGTAGGGGGATGACAGGAGAAGGGAAGCGGGTGGTGAGAAAGGTACAGAGGGCAGGGTTTGGGGGCTGGGAAGGAAAGGGAAAAGATTAGGGTTTGGGGATGATGAAAGGGCTTTCTACGGGTAAGGATGGCAAAGGGTGGCAGTGACGGAAAGTCAGGCAACCTGTCCTGTCCGTCTTTTTGTATCGTGAATTGGAAAGACTGCAAGGGGGAGGGGAGTTGCTTGCGCCCTAAAGGAGGAGTTATTCAGATTCATTGCAGTGGGCGGCGGCTGCAAAACGCACCATTCTTCTTGTTTTTGCTCTGCAAAGCAGCCTTTTCAAGGGTTGGCTTGGGTGACAAAATGTCTTGTGTAGGCGTGGGTTTGTCTCCCTCTCGCTCTCTCTCCCTAAGATGTGTCCGGCATAGGCCAGGGTGCCACTCGAGGCCCAAACCAATTCTGGTTATCGCTTCTCGGCCTTTTGGCTAAGATCAAGTGTAGTATCTGTTCTTATCAGTTTAATATCTGATACGTCCCCTATCTGGGGACCATATATTAAATGGATTTTTAGAACAGGGAGATGGAAAAAGAGCTTGCTCTGTCCACTCCACGCATTGACCTGGTATTGCAGTACCTCCAGGAACGGTGCACCCCTTCTTAACCCAGTTTCCAAAAGCAGAACTCGATTCACCTGATTCATATTAGCCCGATTAGCGAATTGAAATGAATTTTTATCTAACACACTTTTTACTTGCTTTATTCATCCAAATAGCAAACTCATCACCACTCAACTTCACCAACTCTGCTATGTCCCGTGCAGTATCTTGTTGTCAGTCTAATCTAGATCATGTGTAATTGAATGGAATAGATCCCTTTTGGACAAAGTGGAGTCAGATGCTGCAGTGACCACAGGTGTGAGAGGATCTACAATTGGCATCTGGTGTTATCTCTCTGCTTCCACTCCAAATAAAGTTACCTGTTGTTACCTGAACGTCAAATACTAAGAATGGGCGGCCTATGAAAGAATTAGTACTTTCATTAAGTATACTAAACCGGCTAATTGGGAATAGACAAACTGTAAAAAGCCCTCTGAGAAAGCCCCTCTCTAACCTTTGTTAGTAAGCTTTTCTGTAGCCTGCCTGTTGATGTATTTTCGGTTTGAACAGTGCACAACATGAAGAGACGGAACACTGGCGGCTTGTCACAATGCCCCCCGATGACATCACAATAGCGCTGCTGCCTAGAAAACAAGCTGCGCAGAAGAAGTTGTTCTTTGGGTGGGAGGGTGGGCTAGTGGAAGGAGGGGGCAATCTCTTTTTTTCCCGGGTGGTAGGGGGATGACAGGAGAAGGGAAGCGGGTGGTGAGAAAGGTACAGAGGGCAGGGTTTGGGGGCTGGGAAGGAAAGGGAAAAGATTAGGGTTTGGGGATGATGAAAGGGCTTTCTACGGGTAAGGATGGCAAAGGGTGGCAGTGACGGAAAGTCAGGCAACCTGTCCTGTCCGTCTTTTTGTATCGTGAATTGGAAAGACTGCAAGGGGGAGGGGAGTTGCTTGCGCCCTAAAGGAGGAGTTATTCAGATTCATTGCAGTGGGCGGCGGCTGCAAAACGCACCATTCTTCTTGTTTTTGCTCTGCAAAGCAGCCTTTTCAAGGGTTGGCTTGGGTGACAAAATGTCTTGTGTAGGCGTGGGTTTGTCTCCCTCTCGCTCTCTCTCCCTAAGATGTGTCCGGCATAGGCCAGGGTGCCACTCGAGGCCCAAACCAATTCTGGTTATCGCTTCTCGGCCTTTTGGCTAAGATCAAGTGTAGTTTGGGAGGGTACTACCTTGGTTGGTGCTGAAAGGTGCCAGGGTATTGCACAACTGCTGGCCTTGGGGGAGTGTGCATCGTAGGATGTCATAGCCCTCTTGTGACGGACAGTTACCTGGGCAACGAGAGGCGGTCACTTTATTATTTTCAAACTCCTCCTTCAAAAAAAAAAAAAAAAAATCTGTTCTTATCAGTTTAATATCTGATACGTCCCCTATCTGGGGACCATATATTAAATGGATTTTTAGAACAGGGAGATGGAAAAAGAGCTTGCTCTGTCCACTCCACGCATTGACCTGGTATTGCAGTACCTCCAGGAACGGTGCACCCCTTCTTAACCCAGTTTCCAAAAGCAGAACTCGATTCACCTGATTCATATTAGCCCGATTAGCGAATTGAAATGAATTTTTATCTAACACACTTTTTACTTGCTTTATTCATCCAAATAGCAAACTCATCACCACTCAACTTCACCAACTCTGCTATGTCCCGTGCAGTATCTTGTTGTCAGTCTAATCTAGATCATGTGTAATTGAATGGAATAGATCCCTTTTGGACAAAGTGGAGTCAGATGCTGCAGTGACCACAGGTGTGAGAGGATCTACAATTGGCATCTGGTGTTATCTCTCTGCTTCCACTCCAAATAAAGTTACCTGTTGTTACCTGAACGTCAAATACTAAGAATGGGCGGCCTATGAAAGAATTAGTACTTTCATTAAGTATACTAAACCGGCTAATTGGGAATAGACAAACTGTAAAAAGCCCTCTGAGAAAGCCCCTCTCTAACCTTTGTTAGTAAGCTTTTCTGTAGCCTGCCTGTTGATGTATTTTCGGTTTGAACAGTGCACAACATGAAGAGACGGAACACTGGCGGCTTGTCACAATGCCCCCCGATGACATCACAATAGCGCTGCTGCCTAGAAAACAAGCTGCGCAGAAGAAGTTGTTCTTTGGGTGGGAGGGTGGGCTAGTGGAAGGAGGGGGCAATCTCTTTTTTTCCCGGGTGGTAGGGGGATGACAGGAGAAGGGAAGCGGGTGGTGAGAAAGGTACAGAGGGCAGGGTTTGGGGGCTGGGAAGGAAAGGGAAAAGATTAGGGTTTGGGGATGATGAAAGGGCTTTCTACGGGTAAGGATGGCAAAGGGTGGCAGTGACGGAAAGTCAGGCAACCTGTCCTGTCCGTCTTTTTGTATCGTGAATTGGAAAGACTGCAAGGGGGAGGGGAGTTGCTTGCGCCCTAAAGGAGGAGTTATTCAGATTCATTGCAGTGGGCGGCGGCTGCAAAACGCACCATTCTTCTTGTTTTTGCTCTGCAAAGCAGCCTTTTCAAGGGTTGGCTTGGGTGACAAAATGTCTTGTGTAGGCGTGGGTTTGTCTCCCTCTCGCTCTCTCTCCCTAAGATGTGTCCGGCATAGGCCAGGGTGCCACTCGAGGCCCAAACCAATTCTGGTTATCGCTTCTCGGCCTTTTGGCTAAGATCAAGTGTAGTATCTGTTCTTATCAGTTTAATATCTGATACGTCCCCTATCTGGGGACCATATATTAAATGGATTTTTAGAACAGGGAGATGGAAAAAGAGCTTGCTCTGTCCACTCCACGCATTGACCTGGTATTGCAGTACCTCCAGGAACGGTGCACCCCTTCTTAACCCAGTTTCCAAAAGCAGAACTCGATTCACCTGATTCATATTAGCCCGATTAGCGAATTGAAATGAATTTTTATCTAACACACTTTTTACTTGCTTTATTCATCCAAATAGCAAACTCATCACCACTCAACTTCACCAACTCTGCTATGTCCCGTGCAGTATCTTGTTGTCAGTCTAATCTAGATCATGTGTAATTGAATGGAATAGATCCCTTTTGGACAAAGTGGAGTCAGATGCTGCAGTGACCACAGGTGTGAGAGGATCTACAATTGGCATCTGGTGTTATCTCTCTGCTTCCACTCCAAATAAAGTTACCTGTTGTTACCTGAACGTCAAATACTAAGAATGGGCGGCCTATGAAAGAATTAGTACTTTCATTAAGTATACTAAACCGGCTAATTGGGAATAGACAAACTGTAAAAAGCCCTCTGAGAAAGCCCCTCTCTAACCTTTGTTAGTAAGCTTTTCTGTAGCCTGCCTGTTGATGTATTTTCGGTTTGAACAGTGCACAACATGAAGAGACGGAACACTGGCGGCTTGTCACAATGCCCCCCAATGACATCACAATAGCGCTGCTGCCTAGAAAACAAGCTGCGCAGAAGAAGTTGTTCTTTGGGTGGGAGGGTGGGCTAGTGGAAGGAGGGGGCAATCTCTTTTTTTCCCGGGTGGTAGGGGGATGACAGGAGAAGGGAAGCGGGTGGTGAGAAAGGTACAGAGGGCAGGGTTTGGGGGCTGGGAAGGAAAGGGAAAAGATTAGGGTTTGGGGATGATGAAAGGGCTTTCTACGGGTAAGGATGGCAAAGGGTGGCAGTGACGGAAAGTCAGGCAACCTGTCCTGTCCGTCTTTTTGTATCGTGAATTGGAAAGACTGCAAGGGGGAGGGGAGTTGCTTGCGCCCTAAAGGAGGAGTTATTCAGATTCATTGCAGTGGGCGTCGGCTGCAAAACGCACCATTCTTCTTGTTTTTGCTCTGCAAAGCAGCCTTTTCAAGGGTTGGCTTGGGTGACAAAATGTCTTGTGTAGGCGTGGGTTTGTCTCCCTCTCGCTCTCTCTCCCTAAGATGTGTCCGGCATAGGCCAGGGTGCCACTCGAGGCCCAAACCAATTCTGGTTATCGCTTCTCGGCCTTTTGGCTAAGATCAAGTGTAGTATCTGTTCTTATCAGTTTAATATCTGATACGTCCCCTATCTGGGGACCATATATTAAATGGATTTTTAGAACAGGGAGATGGAAAAAGAGCTTGCTCTGTCCACTCCACGCATTGACCTGGTATTGCAGTACCTCCAGGAACGGTGCACCCCTTCTTAACCCAGTTTCCAAAAGCAGAACTCGATTCACCTGATTCATATTAGCCCGATTAGCGAATTGAAATGAATTTTTATCTAACACACTTTTTACTTGCTTTATTCATCCAAATAGCAAACTCATCACCACTCAACTTCACCAACTCTGCTATGTCCCGTGCAGTATCTTGTTGTCAGTCTAATCTAGATCATGTGTAATTGAATGGAATAGATCCCTTTTGGACAAAGTGGAGTCAGATGCTGCAGTGACCACAGGTGTGAGAGGATCTACAATTGGCATCTGGTGTTATCTCTCTGCTTCCACTCCAAATAAAGTTACCTGTTGTTACCTGAACGTCAAATACTAAGAATGGGCGGCCTATGAAAGAATTAGTACTTTCATTAAGTATACTAAACCGGCTAATTGGGAATAGACAAACTGTAAAAAGCCCTCTGAGAAAGCCCCTCTCTAACCTTTGTTAGTAAGCTTTTCTGTAGCCTGCCTGTTGATGTATTTTCGGTTTGAACAGTGCACAACATGAAGAGACGGAACACTGGCGGCTTGTCACAATGCCCCCCGATGACATCACAATAGCGCTGCTGCCTAGAAAACAAGCTGCGCAGAAGAAGTTGTTCTTTGGGTGGGAGGGTGGGCTAGTGGAAGGAGGGGGCAATCTCTTTTTTTCCCGGGTGGTAGGGGGATGACAGGAGAAGGGAAGCGGGTGGTGAGAAAGGTACAGAGGGCAGGGTTTGGGGGCTGGGAAGGAAAGGGAAAAGATTAGGGTTTGGGGATGATGAAAGGGCTTTCTACGGGTAAGGATGGCAAAGGGTGGCAGTGACGGAAAGTCAGGCAACCTGTCCTGTCCGTCTTTTTGTATCGTGAATTGGAAAGACTGCAAGGGGGAGGGGAGTTGCTTGCGCCCTAAAGGAGGAGTTATTCAGATTCATTGCAGTGGGCGGCGGCTGCAAAACGCACCATTCTTCTTGTTTTTGCTCTGCAAAGCAGCCTTTTCAAGGGTTGGCTTGGGTGACAAAATGTCTTGTGTAGGCGTGGGTTTGTCTCCCTCTCGCTCTCTCTCCCTAAGATGTGTCCGGCATAGGCCAGGGTGCCACTCGAGGCCCAAACCAATTCTGGTTATCGCTTCTCGGCCTTTTGGCTAAGATCAAGTGTAGTATCTGTTCTTATCAGTTTAATATCTGATACGTCCCCTATCTGGGGACCATATATTAAATGGATTTTTAGAACAGGGAGATGGAAAAAGAGCTTGCTCTGTCCACTCCACGCATTGACCTGGTATTGCAGTACCTCCAGGAACGGTGCACCCCTTCTTAACCCAGTTTCCAAAAGCAGAACTCGATTCACCTGATTCATATTAGCCCGATTAGCGAATTGAAATGAATTTTTATCTAACACACTTTTTACTTGCTTTATTCATCCAAATAGCAAACTCATCACCACTCAACTTCACCAACTCTGCTATGTCCCGTGCAGTATCTTGTTGTCAGTCTAATCTAGATCATGTGTAATTGAATGGAATAGATCCCTTTTGGACAAAGTGGAGTCAGATGCTGCAGTGACCACAGGTGTGAGAGGATCTACAATTGGCATCTGGTGTTATCTCTCTGCTTCCACTCCAAATAAAGTTACCTGTTGTTACCTGAACGTCAAATACTAAGAATGGGCGGCCTATGAAAGAATTAGTACTTTCATTAAGTATACTAAACCGGCTAATTGGGAATAGACAAACTGTAAAAAGCCCTCTGAGAAAGCCCCTCTCTAACCTTTGTTAGTAAGCTTTTCTGTAGCCTGCCTGTTGATGTATTTTCGGTTTGAACAGTGCACAACATGAAGAGACGGAACACTGGCGGCTTGTCACAATGCCCCCCAATGACATCACAATAGCGCTGCTGCCTAGAAAACAAGCTGCGCAGAAGAAGTTGTTCTTTGGGTGGGAGGGTGGGCTAGTGGAAGGAGGGGGCAATCTCTTTTTTTCCCGGGTGGTAGGGGGATGACAGGAGAAGGGAAGCGGGTGGTGAGAAAGGTACAGAGGGCAGGGTTTGGGGGCTGGGAAGGAAAGGGAAAAGATTAGGGTTTGGGGATGATGAAAGGGCTTTCTACGGGTAAGGATGGCAAAGGGTGGCAGTGACGGAAAGTCAGGCAACCTGTCCTGTCCGTCTTTTTGTATCGTGAATTGGAAAGACTGCAAGGGGGAGGGGAGTTGCTTGCGCCCTAAAGGAGGAGTTATTCAGATTCATTGCAGTGGGCGTCGGCTGCAAAACGCACCATTCTTCTTGTTTTTGCTCTGCAAAGCAGCCTTTTCAAGGGTTGGCTTGGGTGACAAAATGTCTTGTGTAGGCGTGGGTTTGTCTCCCTCTCGCTCTCTCTCCCTAAGATGTGTCCGGCATAGGCCAGGGTGCCACTCGAGGCCCAAACCAATTCTGGTTATCGCTTCTCGGCCTTTTGGCTAAGATCAAGTGTAGTATCTGTTCTTATCAGTTTAATATCTGATACGTCCCCTATCTGGGGACCATATATTAAATGGATTTTTAGAACAGGGAGATGGAAAAAGAGCTTGCTCTGTCCACTCCACGCATTGACCTGGTATTGCAGTACCTCCAGGAACGGTGCACCCCTTCTTAACCCAGTTTCCAAAAGCAGAACTCGATTCACCTGATTCATATTAGCCCGATTAGCGAATTGAAATGAATTTTTATCTAACACACTTTTTACTTGCTTTATTCATCCAAATAGCAAACTCATCACCACTCAACTTCACCAACTCTGCTATGTCCCGTGCAGTATCTTGTTGTCAGTCTAATCTAGATCATGTGTAATTGAATGGAATAGATCCCTTTTGGACAAAGTGGAGTCAGATGCTGCAGTGACCACAGGTGTGAGAGGATCTACAATTGGCATCTGGTGTTATCTCTCTGCTTCCACTCCAAATAAAGTTACCTGTTGTTACCTGAACGTCAAATACTAAGAATGGGCGGCCTATGAAAGAATTAGTACTTTCATTAAGTATACTAAACCGGCTAATTGGGAATAGACAAACTGTAAAAAGCCCTCTGAGAAAGCCCCTCTCTAACCTTTGTTAGTAAGCTTTTCTGTAGCCTGCCTGTTGATGTATTTTCGGTTTGAACAGTGCACAACATGAAGAGACGGAACACTGGCGGCTTGTCACAATGCCCCCCGATGACATCACAATAGCGCTGCTGCCTAGAAAACAAGCTGCGCAGAAGAAGTTGTTCTTTGGGTGGGAGGGTGGGCTAGTGGAAGGAGGGGGCAATCTCTTTTTTTCCCGGGTGGTAGGGGGATGACAGGAGAAGGGAAGCGGGTGGTGAGAAAGGTACAGAGGGCAGGGTTTGGGGGGCTGGGAAGGAAAGGGAAAAGATTAGGGTTTGGGGATGATGAAAGGGCTTTCTACGGGTAAGGATGGCAAAGGGTGGCAGTGACGGAAAGTCAGGCAACCTGTCCTGTCCGTCTTTTTGTATCGTGAATTGGAAAGACTGCAAGGGGGAGGGGAGTTGCTTGCGCCCTAAAGGAGGAGTTATTCAGATTCATTGCAGTGGGCGGCGGCTGCAAAACGCACCATTCTTCTTGTTTTTGCTCTGCAAAGCAGCCTTTTCAAGGGTTGGCTTGGGTGACAAAATGTCTTGTGTAGGCGTGGGTTTGTCTCCCTCTCGCTCTCTCTCCCTAAGATGTGTCCGGCATAGGCCAGGGTGCCACTCGAGGCCCAAACCAATTCTGGTTATCGCTTCTCGGCCTTTTGGCTAAGATCAAGTGTAGTATCGTTCGAAAAGGTGGTTTAAGGCTCCGGCCACCTTAGTACAATGATGCAATGCACACTGGAAGGTTGCGCTTGTTAGTACTTTGGGAGGATAGTATATCCATCTAGAGGAAACCATGGCCCTACCAGGATCGAGGCTATTAGACTGAGTAAGTGTGGGGGCTATGGTGCAATGTGCCCCAGGATTGACGACCCTGGAGTGAGTCTGAGCTTGCTGGCTTTGGACCCCGGCAAGCCTTGGGCTCTGTAGCACACCGTACCTTGCCCTTTCATACTTTCTGAGCATATTGCTCTATCCCGGCCTTCTGGCTAGGAAGGGAAATTTTTATAATCATGGTCGGAGGTCCGTTCAGCTTTGGGCTGAGAAACCAACACCCGGTTGGAGGTCCGGGTCAGCTTCGGCTGAGAAACCAACACCCGGTTGGAGGTCCGGGTCAGCTTCGGCTGAGAAACCAACACCCGGTTGGAGGTCCGGGTCAGCTTCGGCTGAGAAACCAACACCCGGTTGGAGGTCCGGTTAGCCTTGGGCTGAGAAACCAACACCGGTTGACGGTCCGGGCAGTTTCGGCTGCGAAACCAACAACTAGTAGCTCTCTACTCCACTTGGGTAAGATGCCTGGGTGGACGCTGGGAGCAACGACAAGGCTCAACCAGGCTTCGGCTTGGGGGAGCACCGAAGATCCCTGACCCTTGCTGTGGCCTTCTGGCTCGGAGGGACGGGGTTGATTTTTGGGGACCCTCTCCTCACGGAGGGGTCCACACGAATCCTAGCCTTTGCACTGTTTTTGGTGTGACTTCGGTCATGCATTTTTTGCGGTGCTTTGGAAAGCTTCATTAAATCAAAAAATCTGTTCTTATCAGTTTAATATCTGATACGTCCCCTATCTGGGGACCATATATTAAATGGATTTTTAGAACAGGGAGATGGAAAAAGAGCTTGCTCTGTCCACTCCACGCATTGACCTGGTATTGCAGTACCTCCAGGAACGGTGCACCCCTTCTTAACCCAGTTTCCAAAAGCAGAACTCGATTCACCTGATTCATATTAGCCCGATTAGCGAATTGAAATGAATTTTTATCTAACACACTTTTTACTTGCTTTATTCATCCAAATAGCAAACTCATCACCACTCAACTTCACCAACTCTGCTATGTCCCGTGCAGTATCTTGTTGTCAGTCTAATCTAGATCATGTGTAATTGAATGGAATAGATCCCTTTTGGACAAAGTGGAGTCAGATGCTGCAGTGACCACAGGTGTGAGAGGATCTACAATTGGCATCTGGTGTTATCTCTCTGCTTCCACTCCAAATAAAGTTACCTGTTGTTACCTGAACGTCAAATACTAAGAATGGGCGGCCTATGAAAGAATTAGTACTTTCATTAAGTATACTAAACCGGCTAATTGGGAATAGACAAACTGTAAAAAGCCCTCTGAGAAAGCCCCTCTCTAACCTTTGTTAGTAAGCTTTTCTGTAGCCTGCCTGTTGATGTATTTTCGGTTTGAACAGTGCACAACATGAAGAGACGGAACACTGGCGGCTTGTCACAATGCCCCCCGATGACATCACAATAGCGCTGCTGCCTAGAAAACAAGCTGCGCAGAAGAAGTTGTTCTTTGGGTGGGAGGGTGGGCTAGTGGAAGGAGGGGGCAATCTCTTTTTTTCCCGGGTGGTAGGGGGATGACAGGAGAAGGGAAGCGGGTGGTGAGAAAGGTACAGAGGGCAGGGTTTGGGGGCTGGGAAGGAAAGGGAAAAGATTAGGGTTTGGGGATGATGAAAGGGCTTTCTACGGGTAAGGATGGCAAAGGGTGGCAGTGACGGAAAGTCAGGCAACCTGTCCTGTCCGTCTTTTTGTATCGTGAATTGGAAAGACTGCAAGGGGGAGGGGAGTTGCTTGCGCCCTAAAGGAGGAGTTATTCAGATTCATTGCAGTGGGCGGTGGCTGCAAAACGCACCATTCTTCTTGTTTTTGCTCTGCAAAGCAGCCTTTTCAAGGGTTGGCTTGGGTGACAAAATGTCTTGTGTAGGCGTGGGTTTGTCTCCCTCTCGCTCTCTCTCCCTAAGATGTGTCCGGCATAGGCCAGGGTGCCACTCGAGGCCCAAACCAATTCTGGTTATCGCTTCTCGGCCTTTTGGCTAAGATCAAGTGTAGTATCTGTTCTTATCAGTTTAATATCTGATACGTCCCCTATCTGGGGACCATATATTAAATGGATTTTTAGAACAGGGAGATGGAAAAAGAGCTTGCTCTGTCCACTCCACGCATTGACCTGGTATTGCAGTACCTCCAGGAACGGTGCACCCCTTCTTAACCCAGTTTCCAAAAGCAGAACTCGATTCACCTGATTCATATTAGCCCGATTAGCGAATTGAAATGAATTTTTATCTAACACACTTTTTACTTGCTTTATTCATCCAAATAGCAAACTCATCACCACTCAACTTCACCAACTCTGCTATGTCCCGTGCAGTATCTTGTTGTCAGTCTAATCTAGATCATGTGTAATTGAATGGAATAGATCCCTTTTGGACAAAGTGGAGTCAGATGCTGCAGTGACCACAGGTGTGAGAGGATCTACAATTGGCATCTGGTGTTATCTCTCTGCTTCCACTCCAAATAAAGTTACCTGTTGTTACCTGAACGTCAAATACTAAGAATGGGCGGCCTATGAAAGAATTAGTACTTTCATTAAGTATACTAAACCGGCTAATTGGGAATAGACAAACTGTAAAAAGCCCTCTGAGAAAGCCCCTCTCTAACCTTTGTTAGTAAGCTTTTCTGTAGCCTGCCTGTTGATGTATTTTCGGTTTGAACAGTGCACAACATGAAGAGACGGAACACTGGCGGCTTGTCACAATGCCCCCCGATGACATCACAATAGCGCTGCTGCCTAGAAAACAAGCTGCGCAGAAGAAGTTGTTCTTTGGGTGGGAGGGTGGGCTAGTGGAAGGAGGGGGCAATCTCTTTTTTTCCCGGGTGGTAGGGGGATGACAGGAGAAGGGAAGCGGGTGGTGAGAAAGGTACAGAGGGCAGGGTTTGGGGGCTGGGAAGGAAAGGGAAAAGATTAGGGTTTGGGGATGATGAAAGGGCTTTCTACGGGTAAGGATGGCAAAGGGTGGCAGTGACGGAAAGTCAGGCAACCTGTCCTGTCCGTCTTTTTGTATCGTGAATTGGAAAGACTGCAAGGGGGAGGGGAGTTGCTTGCGCCCTAAAGGAGGAGTTATTCAGATTCATTGCAGTGGGCGGCGGCTGCAAAACGCACCATTCTTCTTGTTTTTGCTCTGCAAAGCAGCCTTTTCAAGGGTTGGCTTGGGTGACAAAATGTCTTGTGTAGGCGTGGGTTTGTCTCCCTCTCGCTCTCTCTCCCTAAGATGTGTCCGGCATAGGCCAGGGTGCCACTCGAGGCCCAAACCAATTCTGGTTATCGCTTCTCGGCCTTTTGGCTAAGATCAAGTGTAGTATCGTTCGAAAAGGTGGTTTAAGGCTCCGGCCACCTTAGTACAATGATGCAATGCACACTGGAAGGTTGCGCTTGTTAGTACTTTGGGAGGATAGTATATCCATCTAGAGGAAACCATGGCCCTACCAGGATCGAGGCTATTAGACTGAGTAAGTGTGGGGGCTATGGTGCAATGTGCCCCAGGATTGACGACCCTGGAGTGAGTCTGAGCTTGCTGGCTTTGGACCCCGGCAAGCCTTGGGCTCTGTAGCACACCGTACCTTGCCCTTTCATACTTTCTGAGCATATTGCTCTATCCCGGCCTTCTGGCTAGGAAGGGAAATTTTTATAATCATGGTCGGAGGTCCGTTCAGCTTTGGGCTGAGAAACCAACACCCGGTTGGAGGTCCGGGTCAGCTTCGGCTGAGAAACCAACACCCGGTTGGAGGTCCGGGTCAGCTTCGGCTGAGAAACCAACACCCGGTTGGAGGTCCGGGTCAGCTTCGGCTGAGAAACCAACACCCGGTTGGAGGTCCGGTTAGCCTTGGGCTGAGAAACCAACACCGGTTGACGGTCCGGGCAGTTTCGGCTGCGAAACCAACAACTAGTAGCTCTCTACTCCACTTGGGTAAGATGCCTGGGTGGACGCTGGGAGCAACGACAAGGCTCAACCAGGCTTCGGCTTGGGGGAGCACCGAAGATCCCTGACCCTTGCTGTGGCCTTCTGGCTCGGAGGGACGGGGTTGATTTTTGGGGACCCTCTCCTCACGGAGGGGTCCACACGAATCCTAGCCTTTGCACTGTTTTTGGTGTGACTTCGGTCATGCATTTTTTGCGGTGCTTTGGAAAGCTTCATTAAATCAAAAAATCTGTTCTTATCAGTTTAATATCTGATACGTCCCCTATCTGGGGACCATATATTAAATGGATTTTTAGAACAGGGAGATGGAAAAAGAGCTTGCTCTGTCCACTCCACGCATTGACCTGGTATTGCAGTACCTCCAGGAACGGTGCACCCCTTCTTAACCCAGTTTCCAAAAGCAGAACTCGATTCACCTGATTCATATTAGCCCGATTAGCGAATTGAAATGAATTTTTATCTAACACACTTTTTACTTGCTTTATTCATCCAAATAGCAAACTCATCACCACTCAACTTCACCAACTCTGCTATGTCCCGTGCAGTATCTTGTTGTCAGTCTAATCTAGATCATGTGTAATTGAATGGAATAGATCCCTTTTGGACAAAGTGGAGTCAGATGCTGCAGTGACCACAGGTGTGAGAGGATCTACAATTGGCATCTGGTGTTATCTCTCTGCTTCCACTCCAAATAAAGTTACCTGTTGTTACCTGAACGTCAAATACTAAGAATGGGCGGCCTATGAAAGAATTAGTACTTTCATTAAGTATACTAAACCGGCTAATTGGGAATAGACAAACTGTAAAAAGCCCTCTGAGAAAGCCCCTCTCTAACCTTTGTTAGTAAGCTTTTCTGTAGCCTGCCTGTTGATGTATTTTCGGTTTGAACAGTGCACAACATGAAGAGACGGAACACTGGCGGCTTGTCACAATGCCCCCCGATGACATCACAATAGCGCTGCTGCCTAGAAAACAAGCTGCGCAGAAGAAGTTGTTCTTTGGGTGGGAGGGTGGGCTAGTGGAAGGAGGGGGCAATCTCTTTTTTTCCCGGGTGGTAGGGGGATGACAGGAGAAGGGAAGCGGGTGGTGAGAAAGGTACAGAGGGCAGGGTTTGGGGGCTGGGAAGGAAAGGGAAAAGATTAGGGTTTGGGGATGATGAAAGGGCTTTCTACGGGTAAGGATGGCAAAGGGTGGCAGTGACGGAAAGTCAGGCAACCTGTCCTGTCCGTCTTTTTGTATCGTGAATTGGAAAGACTGCAAGGGGGAGGGGAGTTGCTTGCGCCCTAAAGGAGGAGTTATTCAGATTCATTGCAGTGGGCGGCGGCTGCAAAACGCACCATTCTTCTTGTTTTTGCTCTGCAAAGCAGCCTTTTCAAGGGTTGGCTTGGGTGACAAAATGTCTTGTGTAGGCGTGGGTTTGTCTCCCTCTCGCTCTCTCTCCCTAAGATGTGTCCGGCATAGGCCAGGGTGCCACTCGAGGCCCAAACCAATTCTGGTTATCGCTTCTCGGCCTTTTGGCTAAGATCAAGTGTAGTATCTGTTCTTATCAGTTTAATATCTGATACGTCCCCTATCTGGGGACCATATATTAAATGGATTTTTAGAACAGGGAGATGGAAAAAGAGCTTGCTCTGTCCACTCCACGCATTGACCTGGTATTGCAGTACCTCCAGGAACGGTGCACCCCTTCTTAACCCAGTTTCCAAAAGCAGAACTCGATTCACCTGATTCATATTAGCCCGATTAGCGAATTGAAATGAATTTTTATCTAACACACTTTTTACTTGCTTTATTCATCCAAATAGCAAACTCATCACCACTCAACTTCACCAACTCTGCTATGTCCCGTGCAGTATCTTGTTGTCAGTCTAATCTAGATCATGTGTAATTGAATGGAATAGATCCCTTTTGGACAAAGTGGAGTCAGATGCTGCAGTGACCACAGGTGTGAGAGGATCTACAATTGGCATCTGGTGTTATCTCTCTGCTTCCACTCCAAATAAAGTTACCTGTTGTTACCTGAACGTCAAATACTAAGAATGGGCGGCCTATGAAAGAATTAGTACTTTCATTAAGTATACTAAACCGGCTAATTGGGAATAGACAAACTGTAAAAAGCCCTCTGAGAAAGCCCCTCTCTAACCTTTGTTAGTAAGCTTTTCTGTAGCCTGCCTGTTGATGTATTTTCGGTTTGAACAGTGCACAACATGAAGAGACGGAACACTGGCGGCTTGTCACAATGCCCCCCGATGACATCACAATAGCGCTGCTGCCTAGAAAACAAGCTGCGCAGAAGAAGTTGTTCTTTGGGTGGGAGGGTGGGCTAGTGGAAGGAGGGGGCAATCTCTTTTTTTCCCGGGTGGTAGGGGGATGACAGGAGAAGGGAAGCGGGTGGTGAGAAAGGTACAGAGGGCAGGGTTTGGGGGCTGGGAAGGAAAGGGAAAAGATTAGGGTTTGGGGATGATGAAAGGGCTTTCTACGGGTAAGGATGGCAAAGGGTGGCAGTGACGGAAAGTCAGGCAACCTGTCCTGTCCGTCTTTTTGTATCGTGAATTGGAAAGACTGCAAGGGGGAGGGGAGTTGCTTGCGCCCTAAAGGAGGAGTTATTCAGATTCATTGCAGTGGGCGGCGGCTGCAAAACGCACCATTCTTCTTGTTTTTGCTCTGCAAAGCAGCCTTTTCAAGGGTTGGCTTGGGTGACAAAATGTCTTGTGTAGGCGTGGGTTTGTCTCCCTCTCGCTCTCTCTCCCTAAGATGTGTCCGGCATAGGCCAGGGTGCCACTCGAGGCCCAAACCAATTCTGGTTATCGCTTCTCGGCCTTTTGGCTAAGATCAAGTGTAGTATCTGTTCTTATCAGTTTAATATCTGATACGTCCCCTATCTGGGGACCATATATTAAATGGATTTTTAGAACAGGGAGATGGAAAAAGAGCTTGCTCTGTCCACTCCACGCATTGACCTGGTATTGCAGTACCTCCAGGAACGGTGCACCCCTTCTTAACCCAGTTTCCAAAAGCAGAACTCGATTCACCTGATTCATATTAGCCCGATTAGCGAATTGAAATGAATTTTTATCTAACACACTTTTTACTTGCTTTATTCATCCAAATAGCAAACTCATCACCACTCAACTTCACCAACTCTGCTATGTCCCGTGCAGTATCTTGTTGTCAGTCTAATCTAGATCATGTGTAATTGAATGGAATAGATCCCTTTTGGACAAAGTGGAGTCAGATGCTGCAGTGACCACAGGTGTGAGAGGATCTACAATTGGCATCTGGTGTTATCTCTCTGCTTCCACTCCAAATAAAGTTACCTGTTGTTACCTGAACGTCAAATACTAAGAATGGGCGGCCTATGAAAGAATTAGTACTTTCATTAAGTATACTAAACCGGCTAATTGGGAATAGACAAACTGTAAAAAGCCCTCTGAGAAAGCCCCTCTCTAACCTTTGTTAGTAAGCTTTTCTGTAGCCTGCCTGTTGATGTATTTTCGGTTTGAACAGTGCACAACATGAAGAGACGGAACACTGGCGGCTTGTCACAATGCCCCCCGATGACATCACAATAGCGCTGCTGCCTAGAAAACAAGCTGCGCAGAAGAAGTTGTTCTTTGGGTGGGAGGGTGGGCTAGTGGAAGGAGGGGGCAATCTCTTTTTTTCCCGGGTGGTAGGGGGATGACAGGAGAAGGGAAGCGGGTGGTGAGAAAGGTACAGAGGGCAGGGTTTGGGGGCTGGGAAGGAAAGGGAAAAGATTAGGGTTTGGGGATGATGAAAGGGCTTTCTACGGGTAAGGATGGCAAAGGGTGGCAGTGACGGAAAGTCAGGCAACCTGTCCTGTCCGTCTTTTTGTATCGTGAATTGGAAAGACTGCAAGGGGGAGGGGAGTTGCTTGCGCCCTAAAGGAGGAGTTATTCAGATTCATTGCAGTGGGCGGCGGCTGCAAAACGCACCATTCTTCTTGTTTTTGCTCTGCAAAGCAGCCTTTTCAAGGGTTGGCTTGGGTGACAAAATGTCTTGTGTAGGCGTGGGTTTGTCTCCCTCTCGCTCTCTCTCCCTAAGATGTGTCCGGCATAGGCCAGGGTGCCACTCGAGGCCCAAACCAATTCTGGTTATCGCTTCTCGGCCTTTTGGCTAAGATCAAGTGTAGTATCTGTTCTTATCAGTTTAATATCTGATACGTCCCCTATCTGGGGACCATATATTAAATGGATTTTTAGAACAGGGAGATGGAAAAAGAGCTTGCTCTGTCCACTCCACGCATTGACCTGGTATTGCAGTACCTCCAGGAACGGTGCACCCCTTCTTAACCCAGTTTCCAAAAGCAGAACTCGATTCACCTGATTCATATTAGCCCGATTAGCGAATTGAAATGAATTTTTATCTAACACACTTTTTACTTGCTTTATTCATCCAAATAGCAAACTCATCACCACTCAACTTCACCAACTCTGCTATGTCCCGTGCAGTATCTTGTTGTCAGTCTAATCTAGATCATGTGTAATTGAATGGAATAGATCCCTTTTGGACAAAGTGGAGTCAGATGCTGCAGTGACCACAGGTGTGAGAGGATCTACAATTGGCATCTGGTGTTATCTCTCTGCTTCCACTCCAAATAAAGTTACCTGTTGTTACCTGAACGTCAAATACTAAGAATGGGCGGCCTATGAAAGAATTAGTACTTTCATTAAGTATACTAAACCGGCTAATTGGGAATAGACAAACTGTAAAAAGCCCTCTGAGAAAGCCCCTCTCTAACCTTTGTTAGTAAGCTTTTCTGTAGCCTGCCTGTTGATGTATTTTCGGTTTGAACAGTGCACAACATGAAGAGACGGAACACTGGCGGCTTGTCACAATGCCCCCCGATGACATCACAATAGCGCTGCTGCCTAGAAAACAAGCTGCGCAGAAGAAGTTGTTCTTTGGGTGGGAGGGTGGGCTAGTGGAAGGAGGGGGCAATCTCTTTTTTTCCCGGGTGGTAGGGGGATGACAGGAGAAGGGAAGCGGGTGGTGAGAAAGGTACAGAGGGCAGGGTTTGGGGGCTGGGAAGGAAAGGGAAAAGATTAGGGTTTGGGGATGATGAAAGGGCTTTCTACGGGTAAGGATGGCAAAGGGTGGCAGTGACGGAAAGTCAGGCAACCTGTCCTGTCCGTCTTTTTGTATCGTGAATTGGAAAGACTGCAAGGGGGAGGGGAGTTGCTTGCGCCCTAAAGGAGGAGTTATTCAGATTCATTGCAGTGGGCGGCGGCTGCAAAACGCACCATTCTTCTTGTTTTTGCTCTGCAAAGCAGCCTTTTCAAGGGTTGGCTTGGGTGACAAAATGTCTTGTGTAGGCGTGGGTTTGTCTCCCTCTCGCTCTCTCTCCCTAAGATGTGTCCGGCATAGGCCAGGGTGCCACTCGAGGCCCAAACCAATTCTGGTTATCGCTTCTCGGCCTTTTGGCTAAGATCAAGTGTAGTATCTGTTCTTATCAGTTTAATATCTGATACGTCCCCTATCTGGGGACCATATATTAAATGGATTTTTAGAACAGGGAGATGGAAAAAGAGCTTGCTCTGTCCACTCCACGCATTGACCTGGTATTGCAGTACCTCCAGGAACGGTGCACCCCTTCTTAACCCAGTTTCCAAAAGCAGAACTCGATTCACCTGATTCATATTAGCCCGATTAGCGAATTGAAATGAATTTTTATCTAACACACTTTTTACTTGCTTTATTCATCCAAATAGCAAACTCATCACCACTCAACTTCACCAACTCTGCTATGTCCCGTGCAGTATCTTGTTGTCAGTCTAATCTAGATCATGTGTAATTGAATGGAATAGATCCCTTTTGGACAAAGTGGAGTCAGATGCTGCAGTGACCACAGGTGTGAGAGGATCTACAATTGGCATCTGGTGTTATCTCTCTGCTTCCACTCCAAATAAAGTTACCTGTTGTTACCTGAACGTCAAATACTAAGAATGGGCGGCCTATGAAAGAATTAGTACTTTCATTAAGTATACTAAACCGGCTAATTGGGAATAGACAAACTGTAAAAAGCCCTCTGAGAAAGCCCCTCTCTAACCTTTGTTAGTAAGCTTTTCTGTAGCCTGCCTGTTGATGTATTTTCGGTTTGAACAGTGCACAACATGAAGAGACGGAACACTGGCGGCTTGTCACAATGCCCCCCGATGACATCACAATAGCGCTGCTGCCTAGAAAACAAGCTGCGCAGAAGAAGTTGTTCTTTGGGTGGGAGGGTGGGCTAGTGGAAGGAGGGGGCAATCTCTTTTTTTCCCGGGTGGTAGGGGGATGACAGGAGAAGGGAAGCGGGTGGTGAGAAAGGTACAGAGGGCAGGGTTTGGGGGCTGGGAAGGAAAGGGAAAAGATTAGGGTTTGGGGATGATGAAAGGGCTTTCTACGGGTAAGGATGGCAAAGGGTGGCAGTGACGGAAAGTCAGGCAACCTGTCCTGTCCGTCTTTTTGTATCGTGAATTGGAAAGACTGCAAGGGGGAGGGGAGTTGCTTGCGCCCTAAAGGAGGAGTTATTCAGATTCATTGCAGTGGGCGGCGGCTGCAAAACGCACCATTCTTCTTGTTTTTGCTCTGCAAAGCAGCCTTTTCAAGGGTTGGCTTGGGTGACAAAATGTCTTGTGTAGGCGTGGGTTTGTCTCCCTCTCGCTCTCTCTCCCTAAGATGTGTCCGGCATAGGCCAGGGTGCCACTCGAGGCCCAAACCAATTCTGGTTATCGCTTCTCGGCCTTTTGGCTAAGATCAAGTGTAGTATCTGTTCTTATCAGTTTAATATCTGATACGTCCCCTATCTGGGGACCATATATTAAATGGATTTTTAGAACAGGGAGATGGAAAAAGAGCTTGCTCTGTCCACTCCACGCATTGACCTGGTATTGCAGTACCTCCAGGAACGGTGCACCCCTTCTTAACCCAGTTTCCAAAAGCAGAACTCGATTCACCTGATTCATATTAGCCCGATTAGCGAATTGAAATGAATTTTTATCTAACACACTTTTTACTTGCTTTATTCATCCAAATAGCAAACTCATCACCACTCAACTTCACCAACTCTGCTATGTCCCGTGCAGTATCTTGTTGTCAGTCTAATCTAGATCATGTGTAATTGAATGGAATAGATCCCTTTTGGACAAAGTGGAGTCAGATGCTGCAGTGACCACAGGTGTGAGAGGACCTACAATTGGCATCTGGTGTTATCTCTCTGCTTCCACTCCAAATAAAGTTACCTGTTGTTACCTGAACGTCAAATACTAAGAATGGGCGGCCTATGAAAGAATTAGTACTTTCATTAAGTATACTAAACCGGCTAATTGGGAATAGACAAACTGTAAAAAGCCCTCTGAGAAAGCCCCTCTCTAACCTTTGTTAGTAAGCTTTTCTGTAGCCTGCCTGTTGATGTATTTTCGGTTTGAACAGTGCACAACATGAAGAGACGGAACACTGGCGGCTTGTCACAATGCCCCCCGATGACATCACAATAGCGCTGCTGCCTAGAAAACAAGCTGCGCAGAAGAAGTTGTTCTTTGGGTGGGAGGGTGGGCTAGTGGAAGGAGGGGGCAATCTCTTTTTTTCCCGGGTGGTAGGGGGATGACAGGAGAAGGGAAGCGGGTGGTGAGAAAGGTACAGAGGGCAGGGTTTGGGGGCTGGGAAGGAAAGGGAAAAGATTAGGGTTTGGGGATGATGAAAGGGCTTTCTACGGGTAAGGATGGCAAAGGGTGGCAGTGACGGAAAGTCAGGCAACCTGTCCTGTCCGTCTTTTTGTATCGTGAATTGGAAAGACTGCAAGGGGGAGGGGAGTTGCTTGCGCCCTAAAGGAGGAGTTATTCAGATTCATTGCAGTGGGCGGCGGCTGCAAAACGCACCATTCTTCTTGTTTTTGCTCTGCAAAGCAGCCTTTTCAAGGGTTGGCTTGGGTGACAAAATGTCTTGTGTAGGCGTGGGTTTGTCTCCCTCTCGCTCTCTCTCCCTAAGATGTGTCCGGCATAGGCCAGGGTGCCACTCGAGGCCCAAACCAATTCTGGTTATCGCTTCTCGGCCTTTTGGCTAAGATCAAGTGTAGTATCTGTTCTTATCAGTTTAATATCTGATACGTCCCCTATCTGGGGACCATATATTAAATGGATTTTTAGAACAGGGAGATGGAAAAAGAGCTTGCTCTGTCCACTCCACGCATTGACCTGGTATTGCAGTACCTCCAGGAACGGTGCACCCCTTCTTAACCCAGTTTCCAAAAGCAGAACTCGATTCACCTGATTCATATTAGCCCGATTAGCGAATTGAAATGAATTTTTATCTAACACACTTTTTACTTGCTTTATTCATCCAAATAGCAAACTCATCACCACTCAACTTCACCAACTCTGCTATGTCCCGTGCAGTATCTTGTTGTCAGTCTAATCTAGATCATGTGTAATTGAATGGAATAGATCCCTTTTGGACAAAGTGGAGTCAGATGCTGCAGTGACCACAGGTGTGAGAGGATCTACAATTGGCATCTGGTGTTATCTCTCTGCTTCCACTCCAAATAAAGTTACCTGTTGTTACCTGAACGTCAAATACTAAGAATGGGCGGCCTATGAAAGAATTAGTACTTTCATTAAGTATACTAAACCGGCTAATTGGGAATAGACAAACTGTAAAAAGCCCTCTGAGAAAGCCCCTCTCTAACCTTTGTTAGTAATCTTTTCTGTAGCCTGCCTGTTGATGTATTTTCGGTTTGAACAGTGCACAACATGAAGAGACGGAACACTGGCGGCTTGTCACAATGCCCCCCGATGACATCACAATAGCGCTGCTGCCTAGAAAACAAGCTGCGCAGAAGAAGTTGTTCTTTGGGTGGGAGGGTGGGCTAGTGGAAGGAGGGGGCAATCTCTTTTTTTCCCGGGTGGTAGGGGGATGACAGGAGAAGGGAAGCGGGTGGTGAGAAAGGTACAGAGGGCAGGGTTTGGGGGCTGGGAAGGAAAGGGAAAAGATTAGGGTTTGGGGATGATGAAAGGGCTTTCTACGGGTAAGGATGGCAAAGGGTGGCAGTGACGGAAAGTCAGGCAACCTGTCCTGTCCGTCTTTTTGTATCGTGAATTGGAAAGACTGCAAGGGGGAGGGGAGTTGCTTGCGCCCTAAAGGAGGAGTTATTCAGATTCATTGCAGTGGGCGGCGGCTGCAAAACGCACCATTCTTCTTGTTTTTGCTCTGCAAAGCAGCCTTTTCAAGGGTTGGCTTGGGTGACAAAATGTCTTGTGTAGGCGTGGGTTTGTCTCCCTCTCGCTCTCTCTCCCTAAGATGTGTCCGGCATAGGCCAGGGTGCCACTCGAGGCCCAAACCAATTCTGGTTATCGCTTCTCGGCCTTTTGGCTAAGATCAAGTGTAGTCCCTTCATTGGGTTTGCCTTGGTCTTGGCTGGGAGGGGCCCGGGCTTGCACAACCGCCGGCCTCGGGGATTGTTGCGCCTTTTGGTGCTTACGTCCCCTTATGGCTGGTGGTTCCTGGGCTCGGGAGGCGATCACCTGCGGCACTGCGTATTTGTGTGGTGGCCGATGACCGTTTTCTGAAATTTGCGGATGTAATCTCATCTGTTCTTATCAGTTTAATATCTGATACGTCCCCTATCTGGGGACCATATATTAAATGGATTTTTAGAACAGGGAGATGGAAAAAGAGCTTGCTCTGTCCACTCCACGCATTGACCTGGTATTGCAGTACCTCCAGGAACGGTGCACCCCTTCTTAACCCAGTTTCCAAAAGCAGAACTCGATTCACCTGATTCATATTAGCCCGATTAGCGAATTGAAATGAATTTTTATCTAACACACTTTTTACTTGCTTTATTCATCCAAATAGCAAACTCATCACCACTCAACTTCACCAACTCTGCTATGTCCCGTGCAGTATCTTGTTGTCAGTCTAATCTAGATCATGTGTAATTGAATGGAATAGATCCCTTTTGGACAAAGTGGAGTCAGATGCTGCAGTGACCACAGGTGTGAGAGGATCTACAATTGGCATCTGGTGTTATCTCTCTGCTTCCACTCCAAATAAAGTTACCTGTTGTTACCTGAACGTCAAATACTAAGAATGGGCGGCCTATGAAAGAATTAGTACTTTCATTAAGTATACTAAACCGGCTAATTGGGAATAGACAAACTGTAAAAAGCCCTCTGAGAAAGCCCCTCTCTAACCTTTGTTAGTAAGCTTTTCTGTAGCCTGCCTGTTGATGTATTTTCGGTTTGAACAGTGCACAACATGAAGAGACGGAACACTGGCGGCTTGTCACAATGCCCCCCGATGACATCACAATAGCGCTGCTGCCTAGAAAACAAGCTGCGCAGAAGAAGTTGTTCTTTGGGTGGGAGGGTGGGCTAGTGGAAGGAGGGGGCAATCTCTTTTTTTCCCGGGTGGTAGGGGGATGACAGGAGAAGGGAAGCGGGTGGTGAGAAAGGTACAGAGGGCAGGGTTTGGGGGCTGGGAAGGAAAGGGAAAAGATTAGGGTTTGGGGATGATGAAAGGGCTTTCTACGGGTAAGGATGGCAAAGGGTGGCAGTGACGGAAAGTCAGGCAACCTGTCCTGTCCGTCTTTTTGTATCGTGAATTGGAAAGACTGCAAGGGGGAGGGGAGTTGCTTGCGCCCTAAAGGAGGAGTTATTCAGATTCATTGCAGTGGGCGGCGGCTGCAAAACGCACCATTCTTCTTGTTTTTGCTCTGCAAAGCAGCCTTTTCAAGGGTTGGCTTGGGTGACAAAATGTCTTGTGTAGGCGTGGGTTTGTCTCCCTCTCGCTCTCTCTCCCTAAGATGTGTCCGGCATAGGCCAGGGTGCCACTCGAGGCCCAAACCAATTCTGGTTATCGCTTCTCGGCCTTTTGGCTAAGATCAAGTGTAGAATCTGTTCTTATCAGTTTAATATCTGATACGTCCCCTATCTGGGGACCATATATTAAATGGATTTTTAGAACAGGGAGATGGAAAAAGAGCTTGCTCTGTCCACTCCACGCATTGACCTGGTATTGCAGTACCTCCAGGAACGGTGCACCCCTTCTTAACCCAGTTTCCAAAAGCAGAACTCGATTCACCTGATTCATATTAGCCCGATTAGCGAATTGAAATGAATTTTTATCTAACACACTTTTTACTTGCTTTATTCATCCAAATAGCAAACTCATCACCACTCAACTTCACCAACTCTGCTATGTCCCGTGCAGTATCTTGTTGTCAGTCTAATCTAGATCATGTGTAATTGAATGGAATAGATCCCTTTTGGACAAAGTGGAGTCAGATGCTGCAGTGACCACAGGTGTGAGAGGATCTACAATTGGCATCTGGTGTTATCTCTCTGCTTCCACTCCAAATAAAGTTACCTGTTGTTACCTGAACGTCAAATACTAAGAATGGGCGGCCTATGAAAGAATTAGTACTTTCATTAAGTATACTAAACCGGCTAATTGGGAATAGACAAACTGTAAAAAGCCCTCTGAGAAAGCCCCTCTCTAACCTTTGTTAGTAAGCTTTTCTGTAGCCTGCCTGTTGATGTATTTTCGGTTTGAACAGTGCACAACATGAAGAGACGGAACACTGGCGGCTTGTCACAATGCCCCCCGATGACATCACAATAGCGCTGCTGCCTAGAAAACAAGCTGCGCAGAAGAAGTTGTTCTTTGGGTGGGAGGGTGGGCTAGTGGAAGGAGGGGGCAATCTCTTTTTTTCCCGGGTGGTAGGGGGATGACAGGAGAAGGGAAGCGGGTGGTGAGAAAGGTACAGAGGGCAGGGTTTGGGGGCTGGGAAGGAAAGGGAAAAGATTAGGGTTTGGGGATGATGAAAGGGCTTTCTACGGGTAAGGATGGCAAAGGGTGGCAGTGACGGAAAGTCAGGCAACCTGTCCTGTCCGTCTTTTTGTATCGTGAATTGGAAAGACTGCAAGGGGGAGGGGAGTTGCTTGCGCCCTAAAGGAGGAGTTATTCAGATTCATTGCAGTGGGCGGCGGCTGCAAAACGCACCATTCTTCTTGTTTTTGCTCTGCAAAGCAGCCTTTTCAAGGGTTGGCTTGGGTGACAAAATGTCTTGTGTAGGCGTGGGTTTGTCTCCCTCTCGCTCTCTCTCCCTAAGATGTGTCCGGCATAGGCCAGGGTGCCACTCGAGGCCCAAACCAATTCTGGTTATCGCTTCTCGGCCTTTTGGCTAAGATCAAGTGTAGAATCTGTTCTTATCAGTTTAATATCTGATACGTCCCCTATCTGGGGACCATATATTAAATGGATTTTTAGAACAGGGAGATGGAAAAAGAGCTTGCTCTGTCCACTCCACGCATTGACCTGGTATTGCAGTACCTCCAGGAACGGTGCACCCCTTCTTAACCCAGTTTCCAAAAGCAGAACTCGATTCACCTGATTCATATTAGCCCGATTAGCGAATTGAAATGAATTTTTATCTAACACACTTTTTACTTGCTTTATTCATCCAAATAGCAAACTCATCACCACTCAACTTCACCAACTCTGCTATGTCCCGTGCAGTATCTTGTTGTCAGTCTAATCTAGATCATGTGTAATTGAATGGAATAGATCCCTTTTGGACAAAGTGGAGTCAGATGCTGCAGTGACCACAGGTGTGAGAGGATCTACAATTGGCATCTGGTGTTATCTCTCTGCTTCCACTCCAAATAAAGTTACCTGTTGTTACCTGAACGTCAAATACTAAGAATGGGCGGCCTATGAAAGAATTAGTACTTTCATTAAGTATACTAAACCGGCTAATTGGGAATAGACAAACTGTAAAAAGCCCTCTGAGAAAGCCCCTCTCTAACCTTTGTTAGTAAGCTTTTCTGTAGCCTGCCTGTTGATGTATTTTCGGTTTGAACAGTGCACAACATGAAGAGACGGAACACTGGCGGCTTGTCACAATGCCCCCCGATGACATCACAATAGCGCTGCTGCCTAGAAAACAAGCTGCGCAGAAGAAGTTGTTCTTTGGGTGGGAGGGTGGGCTAGTGGAAGGAGGGGGCAATCTCTTTTTTTCCCGGGTGGTAGGGGGATGACAGGAGAAGGGAAGCGGGTGGTGAGAAAGGTACAGAGGGCAGGGTTTGGGGGCTGGGAAGGAAAGGGAAAAGATTAGGGTTTGGGGATGATGAAAGGGCTTTCTACGGGTAAGGATGGCAAAGGGTGGCAGTGACGGAAAGTCAGGCAACCTGTCCTGTCCGTCTTTTTGTATCGTGAATTGGAAAGACTGCAAGGGGGAGGGGAGTTGCTTGCGCCCTAAAGGAGGAGTTATTCAGATTCATTGCAGTGGGCGGCGGCTGCAAAACGCACCATTCTTCTTGTTTTTGCTCTGCAAAGCAGCCTTTTCAAGGGTTGGCTTGGGTGACAAAATGTCTTGTGTAGGCGTGGGTTTGTCTCCCTCTCGCTCTCTCTCCCTAAGATGTGTCCGGCATAGGCCAGGGTGCCACTCGAGGCCCAAACCAATTCTGGTTATCGCTTCTCGGCCTTTTGGCTAAGATCAAGTGTAGTATCTGTTCTTATCAGTTTAATATCTGATACGTCCCCTATCTGGGGACCATATATTAAATGGATTTTTAGAACAGGGAGATGGAAAAAGAGCTTGCTCTGTCCACTCCACGCATTGACCTGGTATTGCAGTACCTCCAGGAACGGTGCACCCCTTCTTAACCCAGTTTCCAAAAGCAGAACTCGATTCACCTGATTCATATTAGCCCGATTAGCGAATTGAAATGAATTTTTATCTAACACACTTTTTACTTGCTTTATTCATCCAAATAGCAAACTCATCACCACTCAACTTCACCAACTCTGCTATGTCCCGTGCAGTATCTTGTTGTCAGTCTAATCTAGATCATGTGTAATTGAATGGAATAGATCCCTTTTGGACAAAGTGGAGTCAGATGCTGCAGTGACCACAGGTGTGAGAGGATCTACAATTGGCATCTGGTGTTATCTCTCTGCTTCCACTCCAAATAAAGTTACCTGTTGTTACCTGAACGTCAAATACTAAGAATGGGCGGCCTATGAAAGAATTAGTACTTTCATTAAGTATACTAAACCGGCTAATTGGGAATAGACAAACTGTAAAAAGCCCTCTGAGAAAGCCCCTCTCTAACCTTTGTTAGTAAGCTTTTCTGTAGCCTGCCTGTTGATGTATTTTCGGTTTGAACAGTGCACAACATGAAGAGACGGAACACTGGCGGCTTGTCACAATGCCCCCCGATGACATCACAATAGCGCTGCTGCCTAGAAAACAAGCTGCGCAGAAGAAGTTGTTCTTTGGGTGGGAGGGTGGGCTAGTGGAAGGAGGGGGCAATCTCTTTTTTTCCCGGGTGGTAGGGGGATGACAGGAGAAGGGAAGCGGGTGGTGAGAAAGGTACAGAGGGCAGGGTTTGGGGGCTGGGAAGGAAAGGGAAAAGATTAGGGTTTGGGGATGATGAAAGGGCTTTCTACGGGTAAGGATGGCAAAGGGTGGCAGTGACGGAAAGTCAGGCAACCTGTCCTGTCCGTCTTTTTGTATCGTGAATTGGAAAGACTGCAAGGGGGAGGGGAGTTGCTTGCGCCCTAAAGGAGGAGTTATTCAGATTCATTGCAGTGGGCGGCGGCTGCAAAACGCACCATTCTTCTTGTTTTTGCTCTGCAAAGCAGCCTTTTCAAGGGTTGGCTTGGGTGACAAAATGTCTTGTGTAGGCGTGGGTTTGTCTCCCTCTCGCTCTCTCTCCCTAAGATGTGTCCGGCATAGGCCAGGGTGCCACTCGAGGCCCAAACCAATTCTGGTTATCGCTTCTCGGCCTTTTGGCTAAGATCAAGTGTAGTATCTGTTCTTATCAGTTTAATATCTGATACGTCCCCTATCTGGGGACCATATATTAAATGGATTTTTAGAACAGGGAGATGGAAAAAGAGCTTGCTCTGTCCACTCCACGCATTGACCTGGTATTGCAGTACCTCCAGGAACGGTGCACCCCTTCTTAACCCAGTTTCCAAAAGCAGAACTCGATTCACCTGATTCATATTAGCCCGATTAGCGAATTGAAATGAATTTTTATCTAACACACTTTTTACTTGCTTTATTCATCCAAATAGCAAACTCATCACCACTCAACTTCACCAACTCTGCTATGTCCCGTGCAGTATCTTGTTGTCAGTCTAATCTAGATCATGTGTAATTGAATGGAATAGATCCCTTTTGGACAAAGTGGAGTCAGATGCTGCAGTGACCACAGGTGTGAGAGGATCTACAATTGGCATCTGGTGTTATCTCTCTGCTTCCACTCCAAATAAAGTTACCTGTTGTTACCTGAACGTCAAATACTAAGAATGGGCGGCCTATGAAAGAATTAGTACTTTCATTAAGTATACTAAACCGGCTAATTGGGAATAGACAAACTGTAAAAAGCCCTCTGAGAAAGCCCCTCTCTAACCTTTGTTAGTAAGCTTTTCTGTAGCCTGCCTGTTGATGTATTTTCGGTTTGAACAGTGCACAACATGAAGAGACGGAACACTGGCGGCTTGTCACAATGCCCCCCGATGACATCACAATAGCGCTGCTGCCTAGAAAACAAGCTGCGCAGAAGAAGTTGTTCTTTGGGTGGGAGGGTGGGCTAGTGGAAGGAGGGGGCAATCTCTTTTTTTCCCGGGTGGTAGGGGGATGACAGGAGAAGGGAAGCGGGTGGTGAGAAAGGTACAGAGGGCAGGGTTTGGGGGCTGGGAAGGAAAGGGAAAAGATTAGGGTTTGGGGATGATGAAAGGGCTTTCTACGGGTAAGGATGGCAAAGGGTGGCAGTGACGGAAAGTCAGGCAACCTGTCCTGTCCGTCTTTTTGTATCGTGAATTGGAAAGACTGCAAGGGGGAGGGGAGTTGCTTGCGCCCTAAAGGAGGAGTTATTCAGATTCATTGCAGTGGGCGGCGGCTGCAAAACGCACCATTCTTCTTGTTTTTGCTCTGCAAAGCAGCCTTTTCAAGGGTTGGCTTGGGTGACAAAATGTCTTGTGTAAGCGTGGGTTTGTCTCCCTCTCGCTCTCTCTCCCTAAGATGTGTCCGGCATAGGCCAGGGTGCCACTCGAGGCCCAAACCAATTCTGGTTATCGCTTCTCGGCCTTTTGGCTAAGATCAAGTGTAGTATCTGTTCTTATCAGTTTAATATCTGATACGTCCCCTATCTGGGGACCATATATTAAATGGATTTTTAGAACAGGGAGATGGAAAAAGAGCTTGCTCTGTCCACTCCACGCATTGACCTGGTATTGCAGTACCTCCAGGAACGGTGCACCCCTTCTTAACCCAGTTTCCAAAAGCAGAACTCGATTCACCTGATTCATATTAGCCCGATTAGCGAATTGAAATGAATTTTTATCTAACACACTTTTTACTTGCTTTATTCATCCAAATAGCAAACTCATCACCACTCAACTTCACCAACTCTGCTATGTCCCGTGCAGTATCTTGTTGTCAGTCTAATCTAGATCATGTGTAATTGAATGGAATAGATCCCTTTTGGACAAAGTGGAGTCAGATGCTGCAGTGACCACAGGTGTGAGAGGATCTACAATTGGCATCTGGTGTTATCTCTCTGCTTCCACTCCAAATAAAGTTACCTGTTGTTACCTGAACGTCAAATACTAAGAATGGGCGGCCTATGAAAGAATTAGTACTTTCATTAAGTATACTAAACCGGCTAATTGGGAATAGACAAACTGTAAAAAGCCCTCTGAGAAAGCCCCTCTCTAACCTTTGTTAGTAAGCTTTTCTGTAGCCTGCCTGTTGATGTATTTTCGGTTTGAACAGTGCACAACATGAAGAGACGGAACACTGGCGGCTTGTCACAATGCCCCCCGATGACATCACAATAGCGCTGCTGCCTAGAAAACAAGCTGCGCAGAAGAAGTTGTTCTTTGGGTGGGAGGGTGGGCTAGTGGAAGGAGGGGGCAATCTCTTTTTTTCCCGGGTGGTAGGGGGATGACAGGAGAAGGGAAGCGGGTGGTGAGAAAGGTACAGAGGGCAGGGTTTGGGGGCTGGGAAGGAAAGGGAAAAGATTAGGGTTTGGGGATGATGAAAGGGCTTTCTACGGGTAAGGATGGCAAAGGGTGGCAGTGACGGAAAGTCAGGCAACCTGTCCTGTCCGTCTTTTTGTATCGTGAATTGGAAAGACTGCAAGGGGGAGGGGAGTTGCTTGCGCCCTAAAGGAGGAGTTATTCAGATTCATTGCAGTGGGCGGCGGCTGCAAAACGCACCATTCTTCTTGTTTTTGCTCTGCAAAGCAGCCTTTTCAAGGGTTGGCTTGGGTGACAAAATGTCTTGTGTAGGCGTGGGTTTGTCTCCCTCTCGCTCTCTCTCCCTAAGATGTGTCCGGCATAGGCCAGGGTGCCACTCGAGGCCCAAACCAATTCTGGTTATCGCTTCTCGGCCTTTTGGCTAAGATCAAGTGTAGTATCTGTTCTTATCAGTTTAATATCTGATACGTCCCCTATCTGGGGACCATATATTAAATGGATTTTTAGAACAGGGAGATGGAAAAAGAGCTTGCTCTGTCCACTCCACGCATTGACCTGGTATTGCAGTACCTCCAGGAACGGTGCACCCCTTCTTAACCCAGTTTCCAAAAGCAGAACTCGATTCACCTGATTCATATTAGCCCGATTAGCGAATTGAAATGAATTTTTATCTAACACACTTTTTACTTGCTTTATTCATCCAAATAGCAAACTCATCACCACTCAACTTCACCAACTCTGCTATGTCCCGTGCAGTATCTTGTTGTCAGTCTAATCTAGATCATGTGTAATTGAATGGAATAGATCCCTTTTGGACAAAGTGGAGTCAGATGCTGCAGTGACCACAGGTGTGAGAGGATCTACAATTGGCATCTGGTGTTATCTCTCTGCTTCCACTCCAAATAAAGTTACCTGTTGTTACCTGAACGTCAAATACTAAGAATGGGCGGCCTATGAAAGAATTAGTACTTTCATTAAGTATACTAAACCGGCTAATTGGGAATAGACAAACTGTAAAAAGCCCTCTGAGAAAGCCCCTCTCTAACCTTTGTTAGTAAGCTTTTCTGTAGCCTGCCTGTTGATGTATTTTCGGTTTGAACAGTGCACAACATGAAGAGACGGAACACTGGCGGCTTGTCACAATGCCCCCCGATGACATCACAATAGCGCTGCTGCCTAGAAAACAAGCTGCGCAGAAGAAGTTGTTCTTTGGGTGGGAGGGTGGGCTAGTGGAAGGAGGGGGCAATCTCTTTTTTTCCCGGGTGGTAGGGGGATGACAGGAGAAGGGAAGCGGGTGGTGAGAAAGGTACAGAGGGCAGGGTTTGGGGGCTGGGAAGGAAAGGGAAAAGATTAGGGTTTGGGGATGATGAAAGGGCTTTCTACGGGTAAGGATGGCAAAGGGTGGCAGTGACGGAAAGTCAGGCAACCTGTCCTGTCCGTCTTTTTGTATCGTGAATTGGAAAGACTGCAAGGGGGAGGGGAGTTGCTTGCGCCCTAAAGGAGGAGTTATTCAGATTCATTGCAGTGGGCGGCGGCTGCAAAACGCACCATTCTTCTTGTTTTTGCTCTGCAAAGCAGCCTTTTCAAGGGTTGGCTTGGGTGACAAAATGTCTTGTGTAGGCGTGGGTTTGTCTCCCTCTCGCTCTCTCTCCCTAAGATGTGTCCGGCATAGGCCAGGGTGCCACTCGAGGCCCAAACCAATTCTGGTTATCGCTTCTCGGCCTTTTGGCTAAGATCAAGTGTAGTATCTGTTCTTATCAGTTTAATATCTGATACGTCCTCTATCTGGGGACCATATATTAAATGGATTTTTAGAACAGGGAGATGGAAAAAGAGCTTGCTCTGTCCACTCCACGCATTGACCTGGTATTGCAGTACCTCCAGGAACGGTGCACCCCTTCTTAACCCAGTTTCCAAAAGCAGAACTCAATTCACCTGATTCATATTAGCCCGGTTTAATGAATTGGAAGAAAGCATACGTCTTCATATGCACCTCAATTTGGCCCATTCACTTTTCACACTTCCTCCTTTTGTTTTTTATCTTTCACACTTTTGACTTTCTTTATTCATCCAAATAGCAAACTCATCACCACTCAACCTGACCAACTCGGCTATGTCCCGTGCTGCAGTTCTCTGTCTTATCTAGATCATTTGCAATTGAATGGAATAGATCCCTTTTGGACAAAGTGGATTCACCTGCTGCTGCAGTGACCACAGGTGTGATAAGATCTAGAATTGGCATCTGGTGCGATCTCTCCGCTTCCACTCCAAAGAAAGTTACCTGTTTATTCCTATCATGCATTGGTTTTTGGGGTTTTCTTTGAGTAATGATGATCTCTTTAGTAGTCTGTTGGCGCCCTCTCCTGGAGGAATAGTTTGCTTGCTCTTGGACATTCTAAAAGAGAGGTCATGATAGACATTGAGCTTCTGAGCTCAATTGGGGACAGTCATGGGTGATGAATGTTTGCAACCTGCTGCAAAGCCTCATACCGCAATATAAGGAACGTCAAATACTAAGAAAGGGCGGCCTATGAAAGAATTACTAGTTTCAATAAGTACACTTAAACGGCTAATTGGGAATAGAAAAACTGTAAAAAGCCCTCTGAGAAAGCCCCCCTCTAACCTTTGATAGTAAGTTTTTCTGTAGTCTGCCTGTTGATGTATTTTCCGTTTGAACTGTGCACAACATGAAGAGACGGAACACTGGCGGCTTGTCACAATGCCCCCGCTGACATCACAATAGCGCTGCTGCCTAGAAAACAAGCTGCGCAGCAGAAGTTGTTCTTTGGGTGGGAGGGTGGGCTAGTGTAAGGAGGGGGCAAGCTCTTTTTTTCCCGGGTGGTAGGGGGATGACAGGAGAAGGGATGCGGGTGGTGAGAAGGGTACAGAGGGCAGGGTTTGGGGGCTGGGAAGGAAAGGGAAAAGATTAGGGTTTGGGGATGATGAAAGGGCTTTCTACGGGTAAGGATGGCAAAGGGTGGCAGTGACGGAAAGTCAGGCAACCTGTCCTGTCCGTCTTTTTGTATCGTGAATTGGAAAGACTGCAAGGGGGAGGGGAGTTGCTTGCGCCCTAAAGGAGGAGTTATTCAGATTCATTGCAGTGGGGGGCGGCGGCTGCAAAACGCACCATTCTTCTTGTTTTTGCTCTGCAAAGCAGCCTTTTCAAGGGTTGGCTTGGGTGACAAAATGTCTTCTGTAGGCGTGGGTTTGTCTCCCTCTCGCTCTCTCTCCCTAAGATGTGTCCGGCATAGGCCAGGGTGCCACTCGAGGCCCAAACCAATTCTGGTTATCGCTTCTCGGCCTTTTGGCTAAGATCAAGTGTAGTATCTGTTCTTATCAGTTTAATATCTGATACGTCCCCTATCTGGGGACCATATATTAAATGGATTTTTAGAACAGGGAGATGGAAAAAGAGCTTGCTCTGTCCACTCCACGCATTGACCTGGTATTGCAGTACCTCCAGGAACGGTGCACCCCTTCTTAACCCAGTTTCCAAAAGCAGAACTCAATTCACCTGATTCATATTAGCCCGGTTTAATGAATTGGAAGAAAGCATACGTCTTCATATGCACCTCAATTTGGCCCATTCACTTTTCACACTTCCTCCTTTTGTTTTTTATCTTTCACACTTTTGACTTTCTTTATTCATCCAAATAGCAAACTCATCACCACTCAACCTGACCAACTCGGCTATGTCCCGTGCTGCAGTTCTCTGTCTTATCTAGATCATTTGCAATTGAATGGAATAGATCCCTTTTGGACAAAGTGGATTCACCTGCTGCTGCAGTGACCACAGGTGTGATAAGATCTAGAATTGGCATCTGGTGCGATCTCTCCGCTTCCACTCCAAAGAAAGTTACCTGTTTATTCCTATCATGCATTGGTTTTTGGGGTTTTCTTTGAGTAATGATGATCTCTTTAGTAGTCTGTTGGCGCCCTCTCCTGGAGGAATAGTTTGCTTGCTCTTGGACATTCTAAAAGAGAGGTCATGATAGACATTGAGCTTCTGAGCTCAATTGGGGACAGTCATGGGTGATGAATGTTTGCAACCTGCTGCAAAGCCTCATACCGCAATATAAGGAACGTCAAATACTAAGAAAGGGCGGCCTATGAAAGAATTACTACTTTCAATAAGTACACTTAAACGGCTAATTGGGAATAGAAAAACTGTAAAAAGCCCTCTGAGAAAGCCCCCCTCTAACCTTTGATAGTAAGTTTTTCTGTAGTCTGCCTGTTGATGTATTTTCCGTTTGAACTGTGCACAACATGAAGAGACGGAACACTGGCGGCTTGTCACAATGCCCCCGCTGACATCACAATAGCGCTGCTGCCTAGAAAACAAGCTGCGCAGCAGAAGTTGTTCTTTGGGTGGGAGGGTGGGCTAGTGTAAGGAGGGGGCAAGCTCTTTTTTTCCCGGGTGGTAGGGGGATGACAGGAGAAGGGATGCGGGTGGTGAGAAGGGTACAGAGGGCAGGGTTTGGGGGCTGGGAAGGAAAGGGAAAAGATTAGGGTTTGGGGATGATGAAAGGGCTTTCTACGGGTAAGGATGGCAAAGGGTGGCAGTGACGGAAAGTCAGGCAACCTGTCCTGTCCGTCTTTTTGTATCGTGAATTGGAAAGACTGCAAGGGGGAGGGGAGTTGCTTGCGCCCTAAAGGAGGAGTTATTCAGATTCATTGCAGTGGGGGGCGGCGGCTGCAAAACGCACCATTCTTCTTGTTTTTGCTCTGCAAAGCAGCCTTTTCAAGGGTTGGCTTGGGTGACAAAATGTCTTCTGTAGGCGTGGGTTTGTCTCCCTCTCGCTCTCTCTCCCTAAGATGTGTCCGGCATAGGCCAGGGTGCCACTCGAGGCCCAAACCAATTCTGGTTATCGCTTCTCGGCCTTTTGGCTAAGATCAAGTGTAGTATCTGTTCTTATCAGTTTAATATCTGATACGTCCCCTATCTGGGGACCATATATTAAATGGATTTTTAGAACAGGGAGATGGAAAAAGAGCTTGCTCTGTCCACTCCACGCATTGACCTGGTATTGCAGTACCTCCAGGAACGGTGCACCCCTTCTTAACCCAGTTTCCAAAAGCAGAACTCAATTCACCTGATTCATATTAGCCCGGTTTAATGAATTGGAAGAAAGCATACGTCTTCATATGCACCTCAATTTGGCCCATTCACTTTTCACACTTCCTCCTTTTGTTTTTTATCTTTCACACTTTTGACTTTCTTTATTCATCCAAATAGCAAACTCATCACCACTCAACCTGACCAACTCGGCTATGTCCCGTGCTGCAGTTCTCTGTCTTATCTAGATCATTTGCAATTGAATGGAATAGATCCCTTTTGGACAAAGTGGATTCACCTGCTGCTGCAGTGACCACAGGTGTGATAAGATCTAGAATTGGCATCTGGTGCGATCTCTCCGCTTCCACTCCAAAGAAAGTTACCTGTTTATTCCTATCATGCATTGGTTTTTGGGGTTTTCTTTGAGTAATGATGATCTCTTTAGTAGTCTGTTGGCGCCCTCTCCTGGAGGAATAGTTTGCTTGCTCTTGGACATTCTAAAAGAGAGGTCATGATAGACATTGAGCTTCTGAGCTCAATTGGGGACAGTCATGGGTGATGAATGTTTGCAACCTGCTGCAAAGCCTCATACCGCAATATAAGGAACGTCAAATACTAAGAAAGGGCGGCCTATGAAAGAATTACTACTTTCAATAAGTACACTTAAACGGCTAATTGGGAATAGAAAAACTGTAAAAAGCCCTCTGAGAAAGCCCCCCTCTAACCTTTGATAGTAAGTTTTTCTGTAGTCTGCCTGTTGATGTATTTTCCGTTTGAACTGTGCACAACATGAAGAGACGGAACACTGGCGGCTTGTCACAATGCCCCCGCTGACATCACAATAGCGCTGCTGCCTAGAAAACAAGCTGCGCAGCAGAAGTTGTTCTTTGGGTGGGAGGGTGGGCTAGTGTAAGGAGGGGGCAAGCTCTTTTTTTCCCGGGTGGTAGGGGGATGACAGGAGAAGGGATGCGGGTGGTGAGAAGGGTACAGAGGGCAGGGTTTGGGGGCTGGGAAGGAAAGGGAAAAGATTAGGGTTTGGGGATGATGAAAGGGCTTTCTACGGGTAAGGATGGCAAAGGGTGGCAGTGACGGAAAGTCAGGCAACCTGTCCTGTCCGTCTTTTTGTATCGTGAATTGGAAAGACTGCAAGGGGGAGGGGAGTTGCTTGCGCCCTAAAGGAGGAGTTATTCAGATTCATTGCAGTGGGGGACGGCGGCTGCAAAACGCACCATTCTTCTTGTTTTTGCTCTGCAAAGCAGCCTTTTCAAGGGTTGGCTTGGGTGACAAAATGTCTTCTGTAGGCGTGGGTTTGTCTCCCTCTCGCTCTCTCTCCCTAAGATGTGTTCGGCATAGGCCAGGGTGCCACTCGAGGCCCAAACCAATTCTGGTTATCGCTTCTCGGCCTTTTGGCTAAGATCAAGTGTAGTATCTGTTCTTATCAGTTTAATATCTGATACGTCCCCTATCTGGGGACCATATATTAAATGGATTTTTAGAACAGGGAGATGGAAAAAGAGCTTGCTCTGTCCACTCCACGCATTGACCTGGTATTGCAGTACCTCCAGGAACGGTGCACCCCTTCTTAACCCAGTTTCCAAAAGCAGAACTCAATTCACCTGATTCATATTAGCCCGGTTTAATGAATTGGAAGAAAGCATACGTCTTCATATGCACCTCAATTTGGCCCATTCACTTTTCACACTTCCTCCTTTGGTTTTTTATCTTTCACACTTTTGACTTTCTTTATTCATCCAAATAGCAAACTCATCACCACTCAACCTGACCAACTCGGCTATGTCCCGTGCTGCAGTTCTCTGTCTTATCTAGATCATTTGCAATTGAATGGAATAGATCCCTTTTGGACAAAGTGGATTCACCTGCTGCTGCAGTGACCACAGGTGTGATAAGATCTAGAATTGGCATCTGGTGCGATCTCTCCGCTTCCACTCCAAAGAAAGTTACCTGTTTATTCCTATCATGCATTGGTTTTTGGGGTTTTCTTTGAGTAATGATGATCTCTTTAGTAGTCTGTTGGCGCCCTCTCCTGGAGGAATAGTTTGCTTGCTCTTGGACATTCTAAAAGAGAGGTCATGATAGACATTGAGCTTCTGAGCTCAATTGGGGACAGTCATGGGTGATGAATGTTTGCAACCTGCTGCAAAGCCTCATACCGCAATATAAGGAACGTCAAATACTAAGAAAGGGCGGCCTATGAAAGAATTACTACTTTCAATAAGTACACTTAAACGGCTAATTGGGAATAGAAAAACTGTAAAAAGCCCTCTGAGAAAGCCCCCCTCTAACCTTTGATAGTAAGTTTTTCTGTAGTCTGCCTGTTGATGTATTTTCCGTTTGAACTGTGCACAACATGAAGAGACGGAACACTGGCGGCTTGTCACAATGCCCCCGCTGACATCACAATAGCGCTGCTGCCTAGAAAACAAGCTGCGCAGCAGAAGTTGTTCTTTGGGTGGGAGGGTGGGCTAGTGTAAGGAGGGGGCAAGCTCTTTTTTTCCCGGGTGGTAGGGGGATGACAGGAGAAGGGATGCGGGTGGTGAGAAGGGTACAGAGGGCAGGGTTTGGGGGCTGGGAAGGAAAGGGAAAAGATTAGGGTTTGGGGATGATGAAAGGGCTTTCTACGGGTAAGGATGGCAAAGGGTGGCAGTGACGGAAAGTCAGGCAACCTGTCCTGTCCGTCTTTTTGTATCGTGAATTGGAAAGACTGCAAGGGGGAGGGGAGTTGCTTGCGCCCTAAAGGAGGAGTTATTCAGATTCATTGCAGTGGGGGGCGGCGGCTGCAAAACGCACCATTCTTCTTGTTTTTGCTCTGCAAAGCAGCCTTTTCAAGGGTTGGCTTGGGTGACAAAATGTCTTCTGTAGGCGTGGGTTTGTCTCCCTCTCGCTCTCTCTCCCTAAGATGTGTCCGGCATAGGCCTGGGTGCCACTCGAGGCCCAAACCAATTCTGGTTATCGCTTCTCGGCCTTTTGGCTAAGATCAAGTGTAGTATCTGTTCTTATCAGTTTAATATCTGATACGTCCCCTATCTGGGGACCATATATTAAATGGATTTTTAGAACAGGGAGATGGAAAAAGAGCTTGCTCTGTCCACTCCACGCATTGACCTGGTATTGCAGTACCTCCAGGAACGGTGCACCCCTTCTTAACCCAGTTTCCAAAAGCAGAACTCAATTCACCTGATTCATATTAGCCCGGTTTAATGAATTGGAAGAAAGCATACGTCTTCATATGCACCTCAATTTGGCCCATTCACTTTTCACACTTCCTCCTTTTGTTTTTTATCTTTCACACTTTTGACTTTCTTTATTCATCCAAATAGCAAACTCATCACCACTCAACCTGACCAACTCGGCTATGTCCCGTGCTGCAGTTCTCTGTCTTATCTAGATCATTTGCAATTGAATGGAATAGATCCCTTTTGGACAAAGTGGATTCACCTGCTGCTGCAGTGACCACAGGTGTGATAAGATCTAGAATTGGCATCTGGTGCGATCTCTCCGCTTCCACTCCAAAGAAAGTTACCTGTTTATTCCTATCATGCATTGGTTTTTGGGGTTTTCTTTGAGTAATGATGATCTCTTTAGTAGTCTGTTGGCGCCCTCTCCTGGAGGAATAGTTTGCTTGCTCTTGGACATTCTAAAAGAGAGGTCATGATAGACATTGAGCTTCTGAGCTCAATTGGGGACAGTCATGGGTGATGAATGTTTGCAACCTGCTGCAAAGCCTCATACCGCAATATAAGGAACGTCAAATACTAAGAAAGGGCGGCCTATGAAAGAATTACTACTTTCAATAAGTACACTTAAACGGCTAATTGGGAATAGAAAAACTGTAAAAAGCCCTCTGAGAAAGCCCCCCTCTAACCTTTGATAGTAAGTTTTTCTGTAGTCTGCCTGTTGATGTATTTTCCGTTTGAACTGTGCACAACATGAAGAGACGGAACACTGGCGGCTTGTCACAATGCCCCCGCTGACATCACAATAGCGCTGCTGCCTAGAAAACAAGCTGCGCAGCAGAAGTTGTTCTTTGGGTGGGAGGGTGGGCTAGTGTAAGGAGGGGGCAAGCTCTTTTTTTCCCGGGTGGTAGGGGGATGACAGGAGAAGGGATGCGGGTGGTGAGAAGGGTACAGAGGGCAGGGTTTGGGGGCTGGGAAGGAAAGGGAAAAGATTAGGGTTTGGGGATGATGAAAGGGCTTTCTACGGGTAAGGATGGCAAAGGGTGGCAGTGACGGAAAGTCAGGCAACCTGTCCTGTCCGTCTTTTTGTATCGTGAATTGGAAAGACTGCAAGGGGGAGGGGAGTTGCTTGCGCCCTAAAGGAGGAGTTATTCAGATTCATTGCAGTGGGGGGCGGCGGCTGCAAAACGCACCATTCTTCTTGTTTTTGCTCTGCAAAGCAGCCTTTTCAAGGGTTGGCTTGGGTGACAAAATGTCTTCTGTAGGCGTGGGTTTGTCTCCCTCTCGCTCTCTCTCCCTAAGATGTGTCCGGCATAGGCCAGGGTGCCACTCGAGGCCCAAACCAATTCTGGTTATCGCTTCTCGGCCTTTTGGCTAAGATCAAGTGTAGTATCTGTTCTTATCAGTTTAATATCTGATACGTCCCCTATCTGGGGACCATATATTAAATGGATTTTTAGAACAGGGAGATGGAAAAAGAGCTTGCTCTGTCCACTCCACGCATTGACCTGGTATTGCAGTACCTCCAGGAACGGTGCACCCCTTCTTAACCCAGTTTCCAAAAGCAGAACTCAATTCACCTGATTCATATTAGCCCGGTTTAATGAATTGGAAGAAAGCATACGTCTTCATATGCACCTCAATTTGGCCCATTCACTTTTCACACTTCCTCCTTTTGTTTTTTATCTTTCACACTTTTGACTTTCTTTATTCATCCAAATAGCAAACTCATCACCACTCAACCTGACCAACTCGGCTATGTCCCGTGCTGCAGTTCTCTGTCTTATCTAGATCATTTGCAATTGAATGGAATAGATCCCTTTTGGACAAAGTGGATTCACCTGCTGCTGCAGTGACCACAGGTGTGATAAGATCTAGAATTGGCATCTGGTGCGATCTCTCCGCTTCCACTCCAAAGAAAGTTACCTGTTTATTCCTATCATGCATTGGTTTTTGGGGTTTTCTTTGAGTAATGATGATCTCTTTAGTAGTCTGTTGGCGCCCTCTCCTGGAGGAATAGTTTGCTTGCTCTTGGACATTCTAAAAGAGAGGTCATGATAGACATTGAGCTTCTGAGCTCAATTGGGGACAGTCATGGGTGATGAATGTTTGCAACCTGCTGCAAAGCCTCATACCGCAATATAAGGAACGTCAAATACTAAGAAAGGGCGGCCTATGAAAGAATTACTACTTTCAATAAGTACACTTAAACGGCTAATTGGGAATAGAAAAACTGTAAAAAGCCCTCTGAGAAAGCCCCCCTCTAACCTTTGATAGTAAGTTTTTCTGTAGTCTGCCTGTTGATGTATTTTCCGTTTGAACTGTGCACAACATGAAGAGACGGAACACTGGCGGCTTGTCACAATGCCCCCGCTGACATCACAATAGCGCTGCTGCCTAGAAAACAAGCTGCGCAGCAGAAGTTGTTCTTTGGGTGGGAGGGTGGGCTAGTGTAAGGAGGGGGCAAGCTCTTTTTTTCCCGGGTGGTAGGGGGATGACAGGAGAAGGGATGCGGGTGGTGAGAAGGGTACAGAGGGCAGGGTTTGGGGGCTGGGAAGGAAAGGGAAAAGATTAGGGTTTGGGGATGATGAAAGGGCTTTCTACGGGTAAGGATGGCAAAGGGTGGCAGTGACGGAAAGTCAGGCAACCTGTCCTGTCCGTCTTTTTGTATCGTGAATTGGAAAGACTGCAAGGGGGAGGGGAGTTGCTTGCGCCCTAAAGGAGGAGTTATTCAGATTCATTGCAGTGGGGGGCGGCGGCTGCAAAACGCACCATTCTTCTTGTTTTTGCTCTGCAAAGCAGCCTTTTCAAGGGTTGGCTTGGGTGACAAAATGTCTTCTGTAGGCGTGGGTTTGTCTCCCTCTCGCTCTCTCTCCCTAAGATGTGTCCGGCATAGGCCAGGGTGCCACTCGAGGCCCAAACCAATTCTGGTTATCGCTTCTCGGCCTTTTGGCTAAGATCAAGTGTAGTGTTGTTCGAAGAGGTGGTTTAAGCTCCAGGCCACCTTAGTACAATGATACAATGCACACTGGAAGGTTGCGCTTGCTAGTACCCTGGGTGGATAGTATATTCATCTAGAGGAAAACATGGCCCTACCAGGATCGAGGCTATTAGACTGAGTAAGGGTGGGGGGCTATGGTACAACGTGCCCCAGGACTGACGACCCTGGAGTGAGTCTGAGCTTGCTGGCTTGGGACCCCGGCAAGTCTTGGGCTCTGTAGCACACCGTACCTTGCCTTTTCATACTTTTTGAGCATATTACCCTATCCCGGCCTTCTGGCTAGGAAGGGAAATTTTTATAATCCCGGTCGGAGGTCTGGTCAGCTTTGGGCTGAGAAACTAACACCCGGTTGGAGGTCTGGGTCAGCTTCGGCTGAGAAACCAACACCCGGTTGGAGGTCTGGGTCAGCTTCGGCTGAGAAACCAACACCCGGTTGGAGGTCCGGTTAGCCTTGGGCTGAGAAACCAACACCGGTTGACGGTCCGGGCAGTTTCGGCTGCGAAACCAACAACTAGTAGCTCTCTACTCCACTTGGGTAAGATGCCTGGGTGGACGCTGGGAGCAACGACAAGGCTCAACCATGCTTCGGCTTGGGGGAGCACCGAAGATCCCTGACCCTTGCTGTGGCCTTCTGGCTCGGAGGGACGGGGTTGATTTTTGGGGACCCTCTCCTCACGGTGGGGTCCACACGAATCCTAGCCTTTGCACTGTTTTTGGTGTGACTTCGGTCATGCATTTTTTGTGGTGCTTTGGAAAGCTTCATTAAATCAAAATCTGTTCTTATCAGTTTAATATCTGATACGTCCCCTATCTGGGGACCATATATTAAATGGATTTTTAGAACAGGGAGATGGAAAAAGAGCTTGCTCTGTCCACTCCACGCATTGACCTGGTATTGCAGTACCTCCAGGAACGGTGCACCCCTTCTTAACCCAGTTTCCAAAAGCAGAACTCAATTCACCTGATTCATATTAGCCCGGTTTAATGAATTGGAAGAAAGCATACGTCTTCATATGCACCTCAATTTGGCCCATTCACTTTTCACACTTCCTCCTTTTGTTTTTTATCTTTCACACTTTTGACTTTCTTTATTCATCCAAATAGCAAACTCATCACCACTCAACCTGACCAACTCGGCTATGTCCCGTGCTGCAGTTCTCTGTCTTATCTAGATCATTTGCAATTGAATGGAATAGATCCCTTTTGGACAAAGTGGATTCACCTGCTGCTGCAGTGACCACAGGTGTGATAAGATCTAGAATTGGCATCTGGTGCGATCTCTCCGCTTCCACTCCAAAGAAAGTTACCTGTTTATTCCTATCATGCATTGGTTTTTGGGGTTTTCTTTGAGTAATGATGATCTCTTTAGTAGTCTGTTGGCGCCCTCTCCTGGAGGAATAGTTTGCTTGCTCTTGGACATTCTAAAAGAGAGGTCATGATAGACATTGAGCTTCTGAGCTCAATTGGGGACAGTCATGGGTGATGAATGTTTGCAACCTGCTGCAAAGCCTCATACCGCAATATAAGGAACGTCAAATACTAAGAAAGGGCGGCCTATGAAAGAATTACTACTTTCAATAAGTACACTTAAACGGCTAATTGGGAATAGAAAAACTGTAAAAAGCCCTCTGAGAAAGCCCCCCTCTAACCTTTGATAGTAAGTTTTTCTGTAGTCTGCCTGTTGATGTATTTTCCGTTTGAACTGTGCACAACATGAAGAGACGGAACACTGGCGGCTTGTCACAATGCCCCCGCTGACATCACAATAGCGCTGCTGCCTAGAAAACAAGCTGCGCAGCAGAAGTTGTTCTTTGGGTGGGAGGGTGGGCTAGTGTAAGGAGGGGGCAAGCTCTTTTTTTCCCGGGTGGTAGGGGGATGACAGGAGAAGGGATGCGGGTGGTGAGAAGGGTACAGAGGGCAGGGTTTGGGGGCTGGGAAGGAAAGGGAAAAGATTAGTGTTTGGGGATGATGAAAGGGCTTTCTACGGGTAAGGATGGCAAAGGGTGGCAGTGACGGAAAGTCAGGCAACCTGTCCTGTCCGTCTTTTTGTATCGTGAATTGGAAAGACTGCAAGGGGGAGGGGAGTTGCTTGCGCCCTAAAGGAGGAGTTATTCAGATTCATTGCAGTGGGGGGCGGCGGCTGCAAAACGCACCATTCTTCTTGTTTTTGCTCTGCAAAGCAGCCTTTTCAAGGGTTGGCTTGGGTGACAAAATGTCTTCTGTAGGCGTGGGTTTGTCTCCCTCTCGCTCTCTCTCCCTAAGATGTGTCCGGCATAGGCCAGGGTGCCACTCGAGGCCCAAACCAATTCTGGTTATCGCTTCTCGGCCTTTTGGCTAAGATCAAGTGTAGTATCTGTTCTTATCAGTTTAATATCTGATACGTCCCCTATCTGGGGACCATATATTAAATGGATTTTTAGAACAGGGAGATGGAAAAAGAGCTTGCTCTGTCCACTCCACGCATTGACCTGGTATTGCAGTACCTCCAGGAACGGTGCACCCCTTCTTAACCCAGTTTCCAAAAGCAGAACTCAATTCACCTGATTCATATTAGCCCGGTTTAATGAATTGGAAGAAAGCATACGTCTTCATATGCACCTCAATTTGGCCCATTCACTTTTCACACTTCCTCCTTTTGTTTTTTATCTTTCACACTTTTGACTTTCTTTATTCATCCAAATAGCAAACTCATCACCACTCAACCTGACCAACTCGGCTATGTCCCGTGCTGCAGTTCTCTGTCTTATCTAGATCATTTGCAATTGAATGGAATAGATCCCTTTTGGACAAAGTGGATTCACCTGCTGCTGCAGTGACCACAGGTGTGATAAGATCTAGAATTGGCATCTGGTGCGATCTCTCCGCTTCCACTCCAAAGAAAGTTACCTGTTTATTCCTATCATGCATTGGTTTTTGGGGTTTTCTTTGAGTAATGATGATCTCTTTAGTAGTCTGTTGGCGCCCTCTCCTGGAGGAATAGTTTGCTTGCTCTTGGACATTCTAAAAGAGAGGTCATGATAGACATTGAGCTTCTGAGCTCAATTGGGGACAGTCATGGGTGATGAATGTTTGCAACCTGCTGCAAAGCCTCATACCGCAATATAAGGAACGTCAAATACTAAGAAAGGGCGGCCTATGAAAGAATTACTACTTTCAATAAGTACACTTAAACGGCTAATTGGGAATAGAAAAACTGTAAAAAGCCCTCTGAGAAAGCCCCCCTCTAACCTTTGATAGTAAGTTTTTCTGTAGTCTGCCTGTTGATGTATTTTCCGTTTGAACTGTGCACAACATGAAGAGACGGAACACTGGCGGCTTGTCACAATGCCCCCGCTGACATCACAATAGCGCTGCTGCCTAGAAAACAAGCTGCGCAGCAGAAGTTGTTCTTTGGGTGGGAGGGTGGGCTAGTGTAAGGAGGGGGCAAGCTCTTTTTTTCCCGGGTGGTAGGGGGATGACAGGAGAAGGGATGCGGGTGGTGAGAAGGGTACAGAGGGCAGGGTTTGGGGGCTGGGAAGGAAAGGGAAAAGATTAGGGTTTGGGGATGATGAAAGGGCTTTCTACGGGTAAGGATGGCAAAGGGTGGCAGTGACGGAAAGTCAGGCAACCTGTCCTGTCCGTCTTTTTGTATCGTGAATTGGAAAGACTGCAAGGGGGAGGGGAGTTGCTTGCGCCCTAAAGGAGGAGTTATTCAGATTCATTGCAGTGGGGGGCGGCGGCTGCAAAACGCACCATTCTTCTTGTTTTTGCTCTGCAAAGCAGCCTTTTCAAGGGTTGGCTTGGGTGACAAAATGTCTTCTGTAGGCGTGGGTTTGTCTCCCTCTCGCTCTCTCTCCCTAAGATGTGTCCGGCATAGGCCAGGGTGCCACTCGAGGCCCAAACCAATTCTGGTTATCGCTTCTCGGCCTTTTGGCTAAGATCAAGTGTAGTATCTGTTCTTATCAGTTTAATATCTGATACGTCCCCTATCTGGGGACCATATATTAAATGGATTTTTAGAACAGGGAGATGGAAAAAGAGCTTGCTCTGTCCACTCCACGCATTGACCTGGTATTGCAGTACCTCCAGGAACGGTGCACCCCTTCTTAACCCAGTTTCCAAAAGCAGAACTCAATTCACCTGATTCATATTAGCCCGGTTTAATGAATTGGAAGAAAGCATACGTCTTCATATGCACCTCAATTTGGCCCATTCACTTTTCACACTTCCTCCTTTTGTTTTTTATCTTTCACACTTTTGACTTTCTTTATTCATCCAAATAGCAAACTCATCACCACTCAACCTGACCAACTCGGCTATGTCCCGTGCTGCAGTTCTCTGTCTTATCTAGATCATTTGCAATTGAATGGAATAGATCCCTTTTGGACAAAGTGGATTCACCTGCTGCTGCAGTGACCACAGGTGTGATAAGATCTAGAATTGGCATCTGGTGCGATCTCTCCGCTTCCACTCCAAAGAAAGTTACCTGTTTATTCCTATCATGCATTGGTTTTTGGGGTTTTCTTTGAGTAATGATGATCTCTTTAGTAGTCTGTTGGCGCCCTCTCCTGGAGGAATAGTTTGCTTGCTCTTGGACATTCTAAAAGAGAGGTCATGATAGACATTGAGCTTCTGAGCTCAATTGGGGACAGTCATGGGTGATGAATGTTTGCAACCTGCTGCAAAGCCTCATACCGCAATATAAGGAACGTCAAATACTAAGAAAGGGCGGCCTATGAAAGAATTACTACTTTCAATAAGTACACTTAAACGGCTAATTGGGAATAGAAAAACTGTAAAAAGCCCTCTGAGAAAGCCCCCCTCTAACCTTTGATAGTAAGTTTTTCTGTAGTCTGCCTGTTGATGTATTTTCCGTTTGAACTGTGCACAACATGAAGAGACGGAACACTGGCGGCTTGTCACAATGCCCCCGCTGACATCACAATAGCGCTGCTGCCTAGAAAACAAGCTGCGCAGCAGAAGTTGTTCTTTGGGTGGGAGGGTGGGCTAGTGTAAGGAGGGGGCAAGCTCTTTTTTTCCCGGGTGGTAGGGGGATGACAGGAGAAGGGAAGCGGGTGGTGAGAAAGGTACAGAGGGCAGGGTTTGGGGGCTGGGAAGGAAAGGGAAAAGATTAGGGTTTGGGGATGATGAAAGGGCTTTCTACGGGTAAGGATGGCAAAGGGTGGCAGTGACGGAAAGTCAGGCAACCTGTCCTGTCCGTCTTTTTGTATCGTGAATTGGAAAGACTGCAAGGGGGAGGGGAGTTGCTTGCGCCCTAAAGGAGGAGTTATTCAGATTCATTGCAGTGGGGGGCGGCGGCTGCAAAACGCACCATTCTTCTTGTTTTTGCTCTGCAAAGCAGCCTTTTCAAGGGTTGGCTTGGGTGACAAAATGTCTTCTGTAGGCGTGGGTTTGTCTCCCTCTCGCTCTCTCTCCCTAAGATGTGTCCGGCATAGGCCAGGGTGCCACTCGAGGCCCAAACCAATTCTGGTTATCGCTTCTCGGCCTTTTGGCTAAGATCAAGTGTAGTATCTGTTCTTATCAGTTTAATATCTGATACGTCCCCTATCTGGGGACCATATATTAAATGGATTTTTAGAACAGGGAGATGGAAAAAGAGCTTGCTCTGTCCACTCCACGCATTGACCTGGTATTGCAGTACCTCCAGGAACGGTGCACCCCTTCTTAACCCAGTTTCCAAAAGCAGAACTCAATTCACCTGATTCATATTAGCCCGGTTTAATGAATTGGAAGAAAGCATACGTCTTCATATGCACCTCAATTTGGCCCATTCACTTTTCACACTTCCTCCTTTTGTTTTTTATCTTTCACACTTTTGACTTTCTTTATTCATCCAAATAGCAAACTCATCACCACTCAACCTGACCAACTCGGCTATGTCCCGTGCTGCAGTTCTCTGTCTTATCTAGATCATTTGCAATTGAATGGAATAGATCCCTTTTGGACAAAGTGGATTCACCTGCTGCTGCAGTGACCACAGGTGTGATAAGATCTAGAATTGGCATCTGGTGCGATCTCTCCGCTTCCACTCCAAAGAAAGTTACCTGTTTATTCCTATCATGCATTGGTTTTTGGGGTTTTCTTTGAGTAATGATGATCTCTTTAGTAGTCTGTTGGCGCCCTCTCCTGGAGGAATAGTTTGCTTGCTCTTGGACATTCTAAAAGAGAGGTCATGATAGACATTGAGCTTCTGAGCTCAATTGGGGACAGTCATGGGTGATGAATGTTTGCAACCTGCTGCAAAGCCTCATACCGCAATATAAGGAACGTCAAATACTAAGAAAGGGCGGCCTATGAAAGAATTACTACTTTCAATAAGTACACTTAAACGGCTAATTGGGAATAGAAAAACTGTAAAAAGCCCTCTGAGAAAGCCCCCCTCTAACCTTTGATAGTAAGTTTTTCTGTAGTCTGCCTGTTGATGTATTTTCCGTTTGAACTGTGCACAACATGAAGAGACGGAACACTGGCGGCTTGTCACAATGCCCCCGCTGACATCACAATAGCGCTGCTGCCTAGAAAACAAGCTGCGCAGCAGAAGTTGTTCTTTGGGTGGGAGGGTGGGCTAGTGTAAGGAGGGGGCAAGCTCTTTTTTTCCCGGGTGGTAGGGGGATGACAGGAGAAGGGATGCGGGTGGTGAGAAGGGTACAGAGGGCAGGGTTTGGGGGCTGGGAAGGAAAGGGAAAAGATTAGGGTTTGGGGATGATGAAAGGGCTTTCTACGGGTAAGGATGGCAAAGGGTGGCAGTGACGGAAAGTCAGGCAACCTGTCCTGTCCGTCTTTTTGTATCGTGAATTGGAAAGACTGCAAGGGGGAGGGGAGTTGCTTGCGCCCTAAAGGAGGAGTTATTCAGATTCATTGCAGTGGGGGGCGGCGGCTGCAAAACGCACCATTCTTCTTGTTTTTGCTCTGCAAAGCAGCCTTTTCAAGGGTTGGCTTGGGTGACAAAATGTCTTCTGTAGGCGTGGGTTTGTCTCCCTCTCGCTCTCTCTCCCTAAGATGTGTCCGGCATAGGCCAGGGTGCCACTCGAGGCCCAAACCAATTCTGGTTATCGCTTCTCGGCCTTTTGGCTAAGATCAAGTGTAGTCCCTTCATTGGGTTTGCCTTGGTCTTGGCTGGGAGGGGCCCGGGCTTGCACAACCGCCGGCCTCGGGGATTGTTGCGCCTTTTGGTGCTTACGTCCCCTTATGGCTGGTGGTTCCCGGGCTCGGGAGGCGATCACCTGCGGCACTGCGCTTTTGTGTGGTGGCCGATGACCGTTTTCTGAAATTTGCGGATGAAATCTCATCTGTTCTTATCAGTTTAATATCTGATACGTCCCCTATCTGGTGACCATATATTAAATGGATTTTTAGAACAGGGAGATGGAAAAAGAGCTTGCTCTGTCCACTCCACGCATTGACCTGGTATTGCAGTACCTCCAGGAACGGTGCACCCCTTCTTAACCCAGTTTCCAAAAGCAGAACTCAATTCACCTGATTCATATTAGCCCGGTTTAATGAATTGGAAGAAAGCATACGTCTTCATATGCACCTCAATTTGGCCCATTCACTTTTCACACTTCCTCCTTTTGTTTTTTATCTTTCACACTTTTGACTTTCTTTATTCATCCAAATAGCAAACTCATCACCACTCAACCTGACCAACTCGGATATGTCCCGTGCTGCAGTTCTCTGTCTTATCTAGATCATTTGCAATTGAATGGAATAGATCCCTTTTGGACAAAGTGGATTCACCTGCTGCTGCAGTGACCACAGGTGTGATAAGATCTAGAATTGGCATCTGGTGCGATCTCTCCGCTTCCACTCCAAAGAAAGTTACCTGTTTATTCCTATCATGCATTGGTTTTTGGGGTTTTCTTTGAGTAATGATGATCTCTTTAGTAGTCTGTTGGCGCCCTCTCCTGGAGGAATAGTTTGCTTGCTCTTGGACATTCTAAAAGAGAGGTCATGATAGACATTGAGCTTCTGAGCTCAATTGGGGACAGTCATGGGTGATGAATGTTTGCAACCTGCTGCAAAGCCTCATACCGCAATATAAGGAACGTCAAATACTAAGAAAGGGCGGCCTATGAAAGAATTACTACTTTCAATAAGTACACTTAAACGGCTAATTGGGAATAGAAAAACTGTAAAAAGCCCTCTGAGAAAGCCCCCCTCTAACCTTTGATAGTAAGTTTTTCTGTAGTCTGCCTGTTGATGTATTTTCCGTTTGAACTGTGCACAACATGAAGAGACGGAACACTGGCGGCTTGTCACAATGCCCCCGCTGACATCACAATAGCGCTGCTGCCTAGAAAACAAGCTGCGCAGCAGAAGTTGTTCTTTGGGTGGGAGGGTGGGCTAGTGTAAGGAGGGGGCAAGCTCTTTTTTTCCCGGGTGGTAGGGGGATGACAGGAGAAGGGATGCGGGTGGTGAGAAGGGTACAGAGGGCAGGGTTTGGGGGCTGGGAAGGAAAGGGAAAAGATTAGGGTTTGGGGATGATGAAAGGGCTTTCTACGGGTAAGGATGGCAAAGGGTGGCAGTGACGGAAAGTCAGGCAACCTGTCCTGTCCGTCTTTTTGTATCGTGAATTGGAAAGACTGCAAGGGGGAGGGGAGTTGCTTGCGCCCTAAAGGAGGAGTTATTCAGATTCATTGCAGTGGGGGGCGGCGGCTGCAAAACGCACCATTCTTCTTGTTTTTGCTCTGCAAAGCAGCCTTTTCAAGGGTTGGCTTGGGTGACAAAATGTCTTCTGTAGGCGTGGGTTTGTCTCCCTCTCGCTCTCTCTCCCTAAGATGTGTCCGGCATAGGCCAGGGTGCCACTCGAGGCCCAAACCAATTCTGGTTATCGCTTCTCGGCCTTTTGGCTAAGATCAAGTGTAGTATCTGTTCTTATCAGTTTAATATCTGATACGTCCCCTATCTGGGGACCATATATTAAATGGATTTTTAGAACAGGGAGATGGAAAAAGAGCTTGCTCTGTCCACTCCACACATTGACCTGGTATTGCAGTACCTCCAGGAACGGTGCACCCCTTCTTAACCCAGTTTCCAAAAGCAGAACTCAATTCACCTGATTCATATTAGCCCGGTTTAATGAATTGGAAGAAAGCATACGTCTTCATATGCACCTCAATTTGGCCCATTCACTTTTCACACTTCCTCCTTTTGTTTTTTATCTTTCACACTTTTGACTTTCTTTATTCATCCAAATAGCAAACTCATCACCACTCAACCTGACCAACTCGGCTATGTCCCGTGCTGCAGTTCTCTGTCTTATCTAGATCATTTGCAATTGAATGGAATAGATCCCTTTTGGACAAAGTGGATTCACCTGCTGCTGCAGTGACCACAGGTGTGATAAGATCTAGAATTGGCATCTGGTGCGATCTCTCCGCTTCCACTCCAAAGAAAGTTACCTGTTTATTCCTATCATGCATTGGTTTTTGGGGTTTTCTTTGAGTAATGATGATCTCTTTAGTAGTCTGTTGGCGCCCTCTCCTGGAGGAATAGTTTGCTTGCTCTTGGACATTCTAAAAGAGAGGTCATGATAGACATTGAGCTTCTGAGCTCAATTGGGGACAGTCATGGGTGATGAATGTTTGCAACCTGCTGCAAAGCCTCATACCGCAATATAAGGAACGTCAAATACTAAGAAAGGGCGGCCTATGAAAGAATTACTACTTTCAATAAGTACACTTAAACGGCTAATTGGGAATAGAAAAACTGTAAAAAGCCCTCTGAGAAAGCCCCCCTCTAACCTTTGATAGTAAGTTTTTCTGTAGTCTGCCTGTTGATGTATTTTCCGTTTGAACTGTGCACAACATGAAGAGACGGAACACTGGCGGCTTGTCACAATGCCCCCGCTGACATCACAATAGCGCTGCTGCCTAGAAAACAAGCTGCGCAGCAGAAGTTGTTCTTTGGGTGGGAGGGTGGGCTAGTGTAAGGAGGGGGCAAGCTCTTTTTTTCCCGGGTGGTAGGGGGATGACAGGAGAAGGGATGCGGGTGGTGAGAAGGGTACAGAGGGCAGGGTTTGGGGGCTGGGAAGGAAAGGGAAAAGATTAGGGTTTGGGGATGATGAAAGGGCTTTCTACGGGTAAGGATGGCAAAGGGTGGCAGTGACGGAAAGTCAGGCAACCTGTCCTGTCCGTGTTTTTGTATCGTGAATTGGAAAGACTGCAAGGGGGAGGGGAGTTGCTTGCGCCCTAAAGGAGGAGTTATTCAGATTCATTGCAGTGGGGGGCGGCGGCTGCAAAACGCACCATTCTTCTTGTTTTTGCTCTGCAAAGCAGCCTTTTCAAGGGTTGGCTTGGGTGACAAAATGTCTTCTGTAGGCGTGGGTTTGTCTCCCTCTCGCTCTCTCTCCCTAAGATGTGTCCGGCATAGGCCAGGGTGCCACTCGAGGCCCAAACCAATTCTGGTTATCGCTTCTCGGCCTTTTGGCTAAGATCAAGTGTAGTATCTGTTCTTATCAGTTTAATATCTGATACGTCCCCTATCTGGGGACCATATATTAAATGGATTTTTAGAACAGGGAGATGGAAAAAGAGCTTGCTCTGTCCACTCCACGCATTGACCTGGTATTGCAGTACCTCCAGGAACGGTGCACCCCTTCTTAACCCAGTTTCCAAAAGCAGAACTCAATTCACCTGATTCATATTAGCCCGGTTTAATGAATTGGAAGAAAGCATACGTCTTCATATGCACCTCAATTTGGCCCATTCACTTTTCACACTTCCTCCTTTTGTTTTTTATCTTTCACACTTTTGACTTTCTTTATTCATCCAAATAGCAAACTCATCACCACTCAACCTGACCAACTCGGCTATGTCCCGTGCTGCAGTTCTCTGTCTTATCTAGATCATTTGCAATTGAATGGAATAGATCCCTTTTGGACAAAGTGGATTCACCTGCTGCTGCAGTGACCACAGGTGTGATAAGATCTAGAATTGGCATCTGGTGCGATCTCTCCGCTTCCACTCCAAAGAAAGTTACCTGTTTATTCCTATCATGCATTGGTTTTTGGGGTTTTCTTTGAGTAATGATGATCTCTTTAGTAGTCTGTTGGCGCCCTCTCCTGGAGGAATAGTTTGCTTGCTCTTGGACATTCTAAAAAAGAGGTCATGATAGACATTGAGCTTCTGAGCTCAATTGGGGACAGTCATGGGTGATGAATGTTTGCAACCTGCTGCAAAGCCTCATACCGCAATATAAGGAACGTCAAATACTAAGAAAGGGCGGCCTATGAAAGAATTACTACTTTCAATAAGTACACTTAAACGGCTAATTGGGAATAGAAAAACTGTAAAAAGCCCTCTGAGAAAGCCCCCCTCTAACCTTTGATAGTAAGTTTTTCTGTAGTCTGCCTGTTGATGTATTTTCCGTTTGAACTGTGCACAACATGAAGAGACGGAACACTGGCGGCTTGTCACAATGCCCCCGCTGACATCACAATAGCGCTGCTGCCTAGAAAACAAGCTGCGCAGCAGAAGTTGTTCTTTGGGTGGGAGGGTGGGCTAGTGTAAGGAGGGGGCAAGCTCTTTTTTTCCCGGGTGGTAGGGGGATGACAGGAGAAGGGATGCGGGTGGTGAGAAGGGTACAGAGGGCAGGGTTTGGGGGCTGGGAAGGAAAGGGAAAAGATTAGGGTTTGGGGATGATGAAAGGGCTTTCTACGGGTAAGGATGGCAAAGGGTGGCAGTGACGGAAAGTCAGGCAACCTGTCCTGTCCGTCTTTTTGTATCGTGAATTGGAAAGACTGCAAGGGGGAGGGGAGTTGCTTGCGCCCTAAAGGAGGAGTTATTCAGATTCATTGCAGTGGGGGGCGGCGGCTGCAAAACGCACCATTCTTCTTGTTTTTGCTCTGCAAAGCAGCCTTTTCAAGGGTTGGCTTGGGTGACAAAATGTCTTCTGTAGGCGTGGGTTTGTCTCCCTCTCGCTCTCTCTCCCTAAGATGTGTCCGGCATAGGCCAGGGTGCCACTCGAGGCCCAAACCAATTCTGGTTATCGCTTCTCGGCCTTTTGGCTAAGATCAAGTGTAGTATCTGTTCTTATCAGTTTAATATCTGATACGTCCCCTATCTGGGGACCATATATTAAATGGATTTTTAGAACAGGGAGATGGAAAAAGAGCTTGCTCTGTCCACTCCACGCATTGACCTGGTATTGCAGTATCTCCAGGAACGGTGCACCCCTTCTTAACCCAGTTTCCAAAAGCAGAACTCAATTCACCTGATTCATATTAGCCCGGTTTAATGAATTGGAAGAAAGCATACGTCTTCATATGCACCTCAATTTGGCCCATTCACTTTTCACACTTCCTCCTTTTGTTTTTTATCTTTCACACTTTTGACTTTCTTTATTCATCCAAATAGCAAACTCATCACCACTCAACCTGACCAACTCGGCTATGTCCCGTGCTGCAGTTCTCTGTCTTATCTAGATCATTTGCAATTGAATGGAATAGATCCCTTTTGGACAAAGTGGATTCACCTGCTGCTGCAGTGACCACAGGTGTGATAAGATCTAGAATTGGCATCTGGTGCGATCTCTCCGCTTCCACTCCAAAGAAAGTTACCTGTTTATTCCTATCATGCATTGGTTTTTGGGGTTTTCTTTGAGTAATGATGATCTCTTTAGTAGTCTGTTGGCGCCCTCTCCTGGAGGAATAGTTTGCTTGCTCTTGGACATTCTAAAAGAGAGGTCATGATAGACATTGAGCTTCTGAGCTCAATTGGGGACAGTCATGGGTGATGAATGTTTGCAACCTGCTGCAAAGCCTCATACCGCAATATAAGGAACGTCAAATACTAAGAAAGGGCGGCCTATGAAAGAATTACTACTTTCAATAAGTACACTTAAACGGCTAATTGGGAATAGAAAAACTGTAAAAAGCCCTCTGAGAAAGCCCCCCTCTAACCTTTGATAGTAAGTTTTTCTGTAGTCTGCCTGTTGATGTATTTTCCGTTTGAACTGTGCACAACATGAAGAGACGGAACACTGGCGGCTTGTCACAATGCCCCCGCTGACATCACAATAGCGCTGCTGCCTAGAAAACAAGCTGCGCAGCAGAAGTTGTTCTTTGGGTGGGAGGGTGGGCTAGTGTAAGGAGGGGGCAAGCTCTTTTTTTCCCGGGTGGTAGGGGGATGACAGGAGAAGGGATGCGGGTGGTGAGAAGGGTACAGAGGGCAGGGTTTGGGGGCTGGGAAGGAAAGGGAAAAGATTAGGGTTTGGGGATGATGAAAGGGCTTTCTACGGGTAAGGATGGCAAAGGGTGGCAGTGACGGAAAGTCAGGCAACCTGTCCTGTCCGTCTTTTTGTATCGTGAATTGGAAAGACTGCAAGGGGGAGGGGAGTTGCTTGCGCCCTAAAGGAGGAGTTATTCAGATTCATTGCAGTGGGGGGCGGCGGCTGCAAAACGCACCATTCTTCTTGTTTTTGCTCTGCAAAGCAGCCTTTTCAAGGGTTGGCTTGGGTGACAAAATGTCTTCTGTAGGCGTGGGTTTGTCTCCCTCTCGCTCTCTCTCCCTAAGATGTGTCCGGCATAGGCCAGGGTGCCACTCGAGGCCCAAACCAATTCTGGTTATCGCTTCTCGGCCTTTTGGCTAAGATCAAGTGTAGTATCGTTCGAAAAGGTGGTTTAAGGCTCCGGCCACCTTAGTACAATGATGCAATGCACACTGGAAGGTTGCGCTTGTTAGTACTTTGGGAGGATAGTATATCCATCTAGAGGAAACCATGGCCCTACCAGGATCGAGGCTATTAGACTGAGTAAGTGTGGGGGTTATGGTGCAATGTGCCCCAGGAATGGACACCCTGGAGGGAGTCTGAACTTGCTAGGTTGGGACCCTGGTAAGCCTCAGACTCTGTCGCACGCCGCGCCTTGCCTATTCATACTTTCCAAGCATATTGCCCTATCCCGGCCTTCTGGCTAAGAAGGGAAATTTTTATAATCCCGGTCGGAGGTCCGGTCAGCTTTGGGCTGAGAAACCAACACCCGGTTGGAGGTCCGGGTCAGCTTTGGCTGAGAAACCAACACCCGGTTGGAGGTCCGGTTAGCCTTGGGCTGAGAAACCAACACCCGGTTGGAGGTCCGGTCAGCCTTGGGCTGAGAAACCAACACCCGGTTGGAGGTCCGGTCAGCCTTGGGCTGAGAAACCAACACCGGTTGACGGTCCGGGCAGTCTCGGCTGCGAAACCAACGACTAGTAGCTCCCTACTCCACTTGGGTAAGATGCCTCGGTGGACGCTGGGAGCAACAACAAGGCTCAACCAGGCTTCGGCTTGGGGGAGCACCGAAGATCCCTGACCCTCGCTGTGGCCTTCTGGCTCGGAGGGACGGGGTTGATTTTTGGGGATCCTCTTCTCACGGAGGGGTCCACACGAATCCTAGCCTTTGCACTGTTTTTGGTGTGACTTCGGTCATGCATTTTTGCGGTGCTTTGGAAAGCTTCATTAAATAAAAAAATCTGTTCTTATCAGTTTAATATCTGATACGTCCCCTATCTGGGGACCATATATTAAATGGATTTTTAGAACAGGGAGATGGAAAAAGAGCTTGCTCTGTCCACTCCACGCATTGACCTGGTATTGCAGTACCTCCAGGAACGGTGCACCCCTTCTTAACCCAGTTTCCAAAAGCAGAACTCAATTCACCTGATTCATATTAGCCCGGTTTAATGAATTGGAAGAAAGCATACGTCTTCATATGCACCTCAATTTGGCCCATTCACTTTTCACACTTCCTCCTTTTGTTTTTTATCTTTCACACTTTTGACTTTCTTTATTCATCCAAATAGCAAACTCATCACCACTCAACCTGACCAACTCGGCTATGTCCCGTGCTGCAGTTCTCTGTCTTATCTAGATCATTTGCAATTGAATGGAATAGATCCCTTTTGGACAAAGTGGATTCACCTGCTGCTGCAGTGACCACAGGTGTGATAAGATCTAGAATTGGCATCTGGTGCGATCTCTCCGCTTCCACTCCAAAGAAAGTTACCTGTTTATTCCTATCATGCATTGGTTTTTGGGGTTTTCTTTGAGTAATGATGATCTCTTTAGTAGTCTGTTGGCGCCCTCTCCTGGAGGAATAGTTTGCTTGCTCTTGGACATTCTAAAAGAGAGGTCATGATAGACATTGAGCTTCTGAGCTCAATTGGGGACAGTCATGGGTGATGAATGTTTGCAACCTGCTGCAAAGCCTCATACCGCAATATAAGGAACGTCAAATACTAAGAAAGGGCGGCCTATGAAAGAATTACTACTTTCAATAAGTACACTTAAACGGCTAATTGGGAATAGAAAAACTGTAAAAAGCCCTCTGAGAAAGCCCCCCTCTAACCTTTGATAGTAAGTTTTTCTGTAGTCTGCCTGTTGATGTATTTTCCGTTTGAACTGTGCACAACATGAAGAGACGGAACACTGGCGGCTTGTCACAATGCCCCCGCTGACATCACAATAGCGCTGCTGCCTAGAAAACAAGCTGCGCAGCAGAAGTTGTTCTTTGGGTGGGAGGGTGGGCTAGTGTAAGGAGGGGGCAAGCTCTTTTTTTCCCGGGTGGTAGGGGGATGACAGGAGAAGGGATGCGGGTGGTGAGAAGGGTACAGAGGGCAGGGTTTGGGGGCTGGGAAGGAAAGGGAAAAGATTAGGGTTTGGGGATGATGAAAGGGCTTTCTACGGGTAAGGATGGCAAAGGGTGGCAGTGACGGAAAGTCAGGCAACCTGTCCTGTCCGTCTTTTTGTATCGTGAATTGGAAAGACTGCAAGGGGGAGGGGAGTTGCTTGCGCCCTAAAGGAGGAGTTATTCAGATTCATTGCAGTGGGGGGCGGCGGCTGCAAAACGCACCATTCTTCTTGTTTTTGCTCTGCAAAGCAGCCTTTTCAAGGGTTGGCTTGGGTGACAAAATGTCTTCTGTAGGCGTGGGTTTGTCTCCCTCTCGCTCTCTCTCCCTAAGATGTGTCCGGCATAGGCCAGGGTGCCACTCGAGGCCCAAACCAATTCTGGTTATCGCTTCTCGGCCTTTTGGCTAAGATCAAGTGTAGTATCTGTTCTTATCAGTTTAATATCTGATACGTCCCCTATCTGGGGACCATATATTAAATGGATTTTTAGAACAGGGAGATGGAAAAAGAGCTTGCTCTGTCCACTCCACGCATTGACCTGGTATTGCAGTACCTCCAGGAACGGTGCACCCCTTCTTAACCCAGTTTCCAAAAGCAGAACTCAATTCACCTGATTCATATTAGCCCGGTTTAATGAATTGGAAGAAAGCATACGTCTTCATATGCACCTCAATTTGGCCCATTCACTTTTCACACTTCCTCCTTTTGTTTTTTATCTTTCACACTTTTGACTTTCTTTATTCATCCAAATAGCAAACTCATCACCACTCAACCTGACCAACTCGGCTATGTCCCGTGCTGCAGTTCTCTGTCTTATCTAGATCATTTGCAATTGAATGGAATAGATCCCTTTTGGACAAAGTGGATTCACCTGCTGCTGCAGTGACCACAGGTGTGATAAGATCTAGAATTGGCATCTGGTGCGATCTCTCCGCTTCCACTCCAAAGAAAGTTACCTGTTTATTCCTATCATGCATTGGTTTTTGGGGTTTTCTTTGAGTAATGATGATCTCTTTAGTAGTCTGTTGGCGCCCTCTCCTGGAGGAATAGTTTGCTTGCTCTTGGACATTCTAAAAGAGAGGTCATGATAGACATTGAGCTTCTGAGCTCAATTGGGGACAGTCATGGGTGATGAATGTTTGCAACCTGCTGCAAAGCCTCATACCGCAATATAAGGAACGTCAAATACTAAGAAAGGGCGGCCTATGAAAGAATTACTACTTTCAATAAGTACACTTAAACGGCTAATTGGGAATAGAAAAACTGTAAAAAGCCCTCTGAGAAAGCCCCCCTCTAACCTTTGATAGTAAGTTTTTCTGTAGTCTGCCTGTTGATGTATTTTCCGTTTGAACTGTGCACAACATGAAGAGACGGAACACTGGCGGCTTGTCACAATGCCCCCGCTGACATCACAATAGCGCTGCTGCCTAGAAAACAAGCTGCGCAGCAGAAGTTGTTCTTTGGGTGGGAGGGTGGGCTAGTGTAAGGAGGGGGCAAGCTCTTTTTTTCCCGGGTGGTAGGGGGATGACAGGAGAAGGGATGCGGGTGGTGAGAAGGGTACAGAGGGCAGGGTTTGGGGGCTGGGAAGGAAAGGGAAAAGATTAGGGTTTGGGGATGATGAAAGGGCTTTCTACGGGTAAGGATGGCAAAGGGTGGCAGTGACGGAAAGTCAGGCAACCTGTCCTGTCCGTCTTTTTGTATCGTGAATTGGAAAGACTGCAAGGGGGAGGGGAGTTGCTTGCGCCCTAAAGGAGGAGTTATTCAGATTCATTGCAGTGGGGGGCGGCGGCTGCAAAACGCACCATTCTTCTTGTTTTTGCTCTGCAAAGCAGCCTTTTCAAGGGTTGGCTTGGGTGACAAAATGTCTTCTGTAGGCGTGGGTTTGTCTCCCTCTCGCTCTCTCTCCCTAAGATGTGTCCGGCATAGGCCAGGGTGCCACTCGAGGCCCAAACCAATTCTGGTTATCGCTTCTCGGCCTTTTGGCTAAGATCAAGTGTAGTGTTGTTCGAAGAGGTGGTTTAAGCTCCAGGCCACCTTAGTACAATGATACAATGCACACTGGAAGGTTGCGCTTGCTAGTACTCTGGGTGGATAGTATATTCATCTAGAGGAAAACATGGCCCTACCAGGATCGAGGCTATTAGACTGAGTAAGGGTGGGGGGCTATGGTACAACGTGCCCCAGGACTGACGACCCTGGAGTGAGTCTGAGCTTGCTGGCTTGGGACCCCGGCAAGTCTTGGGCTCTGTAGCACACCGTACCTTGCCTTTTCATACTTTTTGAGCATATTACCCTATCCCGGCCTTCTGGCTAGGAAGGGAAATTTTTATAATCCCGGTCGGAGGTCTGGTCAGCTTTGGGCTGAGAAACTAACACCCGGTTGGAGGTCTGGGTCAGCTTCGGCTGAGAAACCAACACCCGGTTGGAGGTCTGGGTCAGCTTCGGCTGAGAAACCAACACCCGGTTGGAGGTCCGGTTAGCCTTGGGCTGAGAAACCAACACCGGTTGACGGTCCGGGCAGTTTCGGCTGCGAAACCAACAACTAGTAGCTCTCTACTCCACTTGGGTAAGATGCCTGGGTGGACGCTGGGAGAAACGACAAGGCTCAACCAGGCTTCGGCTTGGGGGAGCACCGAAGATCCCTGACCCTTGCTGTGGCCTTCTGGCTCGGAGGGACGGGGTTGATTTTTGGGGACCCTCTCCTCACGGTGGGGTCCACACGAATCCTAGCCTTTGCACTGTTTTTGGTGTGACTTCGGTCATGCATTTTTTGTGGTGCTTTGGAAAGCTTCATTAAATCAAAATCTGTTCTTATCAGTTTAATATCTGATACGTCCCCTATCTGGGGACCATATATTAAATGGATTTTTAGAACAGGGAGATGGAAAAAGAGCTTGCTCTGTCCACTCCACGCATTGACCTGGTATTGCAGTACCTCCAGGAACGGTGCACCCCTTCTTAACCCAGTTTCCAAAAGCAGAACTCAATTCACCTGATTCATATTAGCCCGGTTTAATGAATTGGAAGAAAGCATACGTCTTCATATGCACCTCAATTTGGCCCATTCACTTTTCACACTTCCTCCTTTTGTTTTTTATCTTTCACACTTTTGACTTTCTTTATTCATCCAAATAGCAAACTCATCACCACTCAACCTGACCAACTCGGCTATGTCCCGTGCTGCAGTTCTCTGTCTTATCTAGATCATTTGCAATTGAATGGAATAGATCCCTTTTGGACAAAGTGGATTCACCTGCTGCTGCAGTGACCACAGGTGTGATAAGATCTAGAATTGGCATCTGGTGCGATCTCTCCGCTTCCACTCCAAAGAAAGTTACCTGTTTATTCCTATCATGCATTGGTTTTTGGGGTTTTCTTTGAGTAATGATGATCTCTTTAGTAGTCTGTTGGCGCCCTCTCCTGGAGGAATAGTTTGCTTGCTCTTGGACATTCTAAAAGAGAGGTCATGATAGACATTGAGCTTCTGAGCTCAATTGGGGACAGTCATGGGTGATGAATGTTTGCAACCTGCTGCAAAGCCTCATACCGCAATATAAGGAACGTCAAATACTAAGAAAGGGCGGCCTATGAAAGAATTACTACTTTCAATAAGTACACTTAAACGGCTAATTGGGAATAGAAAAACTGTAAAAAGCCCTCTGAGAAAGCCCCCCTCTAACCTTTGATAGTAAGTTTTTCTGTAGTCTGCCTGTTGATGTATTTTCCGTTTGAACTGTGCACAACATGAAGAGACGGAACACTGGCGGCTTGTCACAATGCCCCCGCTGACATCACAATAGCGCTGCTGCCTAGAAAACAAGCTGCGCAGCAGAAGTTGTTCTTTGGGTGGGAGGGTGGGCTAGTGTAAGGAGGGGGCAAGCTCTTTTTTTCCCGGGTGGTAGGGGGATGACAGGAGAAGGGATGCGGGTGGTGAGAAGGGTACAGAGGGCAGGGTTTGGGGGCTGGGAAGGAAAGGGAAAAGATTAGGGTTTGGGGATGATGAAAGGGCTTTCTACGGGTAAGGATGGCAAAGGGTGGCAGTGACGGAAAGTCAGGCAACCTGTCCTGTCCGTCTTTTTGTATCGTGAATTGGAAAGACTGCAAGGGGGAGGGGAGTTGCTTGCGCCCTAAAGGAGGAGTTATTCAGATTCATTGCAGTGGGGGGCGGCGGCTGCAAAACGCACCATTCTTCTTGTTTTTGCTCTGCAAAGCAGCCTTTTCAAGGGTTGGCTTGGGTGACAAAATGTCTTCTGTAGGCGTGGGTTTGTCTCCCTCTCGCTCTCTCTCCCTAAGATGTGTCCGGCATAGGCCAGGGTGCCACTCGAGGCCCAAACCAATTCTGGTTATCGCTTCTCGGCCTTTTGGCTAAGATCAAGTGTAGTATCTGTTCTTATCAGTTTAATATCTGATACGTCCCCTATCTGGGGACCATATATTAAATGGATTTTTAGAACAGGGAGATGGAAAAAGAGCTTGCTCTGTCCACTCCACGCATTGACCTGGTATTGCAGTACCTCCAGGAACGGTGCACCCCTTCTTAACCCAGTTTCCAAAAGCAGAACTCAATTCACCTGATTCATATTAGCCCGGTTTAATGAATTGGAAGAAAGCATACGTCTTCATATGCACCTCAATTTGGCCCATTCACTTTTCACACTTCCTCCTTTTGTTTTTTATCTTTCACACTTTTGACTTTCTTTATTCATCCAAATAGCAAACTCATCACCACTCAACCTGACCAACTCGGCTATGTCCCGTGCTGCAGTTCTCTGTCTTATCTAGATCATTTGCAATTGAATGGAATAGATCCCTTTTGGACAAAGTGGATTCACCTGCTGCTGCAGTGACCACAGGTGTGATAAGATCTAGAATTGGCATCTGGTGCGATCTCTCCGCTTCCACTCCAAAGAAAGTTACCTGTTTATTCCTATCATGCATTGGTTTTTGGGGTTTTCTTTGAGTAATGATGATCTCTTTAGTAGTCTGTTGGCGCCCTCTCCTGGAGGAATAGTTTGCTTGCTCTTGGACATTCTAAAAGAGAGGTCATGATAGACATTGAGCTTCTGAGCTCAATTGGGGACAGTCATGGGTGATGAATGTTTGCAACCTGCTGCAAAGCCTCATACCGCAATATAAGGAACGTCAAATACTAAGAAAGGGCGGCCTATGAAAGAATTACTACTTTCAATAAGTACACTTAAACGGCTAATTGGGAATAGAAAAACTGTAAAAAGCCCTCTGAGAAAGCCCCCCTCTAACCTTTGATAGTAAGTTTTTCTGTAGTCTGCCTGTTGATGTATTTTCCGTTTGAACTGTGCACAACATGAAGAGACGGAACACTGGCGGCTTGTCACAATGCCCCCGCTGACATCACAATAGCGCTGCTGCCTAGAAAACAAGCTGCGCAGCAGAAGTTGTTCTTTGGGTGGGAGGGTGGGCTAGTGTAAGGAGGGGGCAAGCTCTTTTTTTCCCGGGTGGTAGGGGGATGACAGGAGAAGGGATGCGGGTGGTGAGAAGGGTACAGAGGGCAGGGTTTGGGGGCTGGGAAGGAAAGGGAAAAGATTAGGGTTTGGGGATGATGAAAGGGCTTTCTACGGGTAAGGATGGCAAAGGGTGGCAGTGACGGAAAGTCAGGCAACCTGTCCTGTCCGTCTTTTTGTATCGTGAATTGGAAAGACTGCAAGGGGGAGGGGAGTTGCTTGCGCCCTAAAGGAGGAGTTATTCAGATTCATTGCAGTGGGGGGCGGCGGCTGCAAAACGCACCATTCTTCTTGTTTTTGCTCTGCAAAGCAGCCTTTTCAAGGGTTGGCTTGGGTGACAAAATGTCTTCTGTAGGCGTGGGTTTGTCTCCCTCTCGCTCTCTCTCCCTAAGATGTGTCCGGCATAGGCCAGGGTGCCACTCGAGGCCCAAACCAATTCTGGTTATCGCTTCTCGGCCTTTTGGCTAAGATCAAGTGTAGTATCTGTTCTTATCAGTTTAATATCTGATACGTCCCCTATCTGGGGACCATATATTAAATGGATTTTTAGAACAGGGAGATGGAAAAAGAGCTTGCTCTGTCCACTCCACGCATTGACCTGGTATTGCAGTACCTCCAGGAACGGTGCACCCCTTCTTAACCCAGTTTCCAAAAGCAGAACTCAATTCACCTGATTCATATTAGCCCGGTTTAATGAATTGGAAGAAAGCATACGTCTTCATATGCACCTCAATTTGGCCCATTCACTTTTCACACTTCCTCCTTTTGTTTTTTATCTTTCACACTTTTGACTTTCTTTATTCATCCAAATAGCAAACTCATCACCACTCAACCTGACCAACTCGGCTATGTCCCGTGCTGCAGTTCTCTGTCTTATCTAGATCATTTGCAATTGAATGGAATAGATCCCTTTTGGACAAAGTGGATTCACCTGCTGCTGCAGTGACCACAGGTGTGATAAGATCTAGAATTGGCATCTGGTGCGATCTCTCCGCTTCCACTCCAAAGAAAGTTACCTGTTTATTCCTATCATGCATTGGTTTTTGGGGTTTTCTTTGAGTAATGATGATCTCTTTAGTAGTCTGTTGGCGCCCTCTCCTGGAGGAATAGTTTGCTTGCTCTTGGACATTCTAAAAGAGAGGTCATGATAGACATTGAGCTTCTGAGCTCAATTGGGGACAGTCATGGGTGATGAATGTTTGCAACCTGCTGCAAAGCCTCATACCGCAATATAAGGAACGTCAAATACTAAGAAAGGGCGGCCTATGAAAGAATTACTACTTTCAATAAGTACACTTAAACGGCTAATTGGGAATAGAAAAACTGTAAAAAGCCCTCTGAGAAAGCCCCCCTCTAACCTTTGATAGTAAGTTTTTCTGTAGTCTGCCTGTTGATGTATTTTCCGTTTGAACTGTGCACAACATGAAGAGACGGAACACTGGCGGCTTGTCACAATGCCCCCGCTGACATCACAATAGCGCTGCTGCCTAGAAAACAAGCTGCGCAGCAGAAGTTGTTCTTTGGGTGGGAGGGTGGGCTAGTGTAAGGAGGGGGCAAGCTCTTTTTTTCCCGGGTGGTAGGGGGATGACAGGAGAAGGGATGCGGGTGGTGAGAAGGGTACAGAGGGCAGGGTTTGGGGGCTGGGAAGGAAAGGGAAAAGATTAGGGTTTGGGGATGATGAAAGGGCTTTCTACGGGTAAGGATGGCAAAGGGTGGCAGTGACGGAAAGTCAGGCAACCTGTCCTGTCCGTCTTTTTGTATCGTGAATTGGAAAGACTGCAAGGGGGAGGGGAGTTGCTTGCGCCCTAAAGGAGGAGTTATTCAGATTCATTGCAGTGGGGGGCGGCGGCTGCAAAACGCACCATTCTTCTTGTTTTTGCTCTGCAAAGCAGCCTTTTCAAGGGTTGGCTTGGGTGACAAAATGTCTTCTGTAGGCGTGGGTTTGTCTCCCTCTCGCTCTCTCTCCCTAAGATGTGTCCGGCATAGGCCAGGGTGCCACTCGAGGCCCAAACCAATTCTGGTTATCGCTTCTCGGCCTTTTGGCTAAGATCAAGTGTAGTATCTGTTCTTATCAGTTTAATATCTGATACGTCCCCTATCTGGGGACCATATATTAAATGGATTTTTAGAACAGGGAGATGGAAAAAGAGCTTGCTCTGTCCACTCCACGCATTGACCTGGTATTGCAGTACCTCCAGGAACGGTGCACCCCTTCTTAACCCAGTTTCCAAAAGCAGAACTCAATTCACCTGATTCATATTAGCCCGGTTTAATGAATTGGAAGAAAGCATACGTCTTCATATGCACCTCAATTTGGCCCATTCACTTTTCACACTTCCTCCTTTTGTTTTTTATCTTTCACACTTTTGACTTTCTTTATTCATCCAAATAGCAAACTCATCACCACTCAACCTGACCAACTCGGCTATGTCCCCGTGCTGCAGTTCTCTGTCTTATCTAGATCATTTGCAATTGAATGGAATAGATCCCTTTTGGACAAAGTGGATTCACCTGCTGCTGCAGTGACCACAGGTGTGATAAGATCTAGAATTGGCATCTGGTGCGATCTCTCCGCTTCCACTCCAAAGAAAGTTACCTGTTTATTCCTATCATGCATTGGTTTTTGGGGTTTTCTTTGAGTAATGATGATCTCTTTAGTAGTCTGTTGGCGCCCTCTCCTGGAGGAATAGTTTGCTTGCTCTTGGACATTCTAAAAGAGAGGTCATGATAGACATTGAGCTTCTGAGCTCAATTGGGGACAGTCATGGGTGATGAATGTTTGCAACCTGCTGCAAAGCCTCATACCGCAATATAAGGAACGTCAAATACTAAGAAAGGGCGGCCTATGAAAGAATTACTACTTTCAATAAGTACACTTAAACGGCTAATTGGGAATAGAAAAACTGTAAAAAGCCCTCTGAGAAAGCCCCCCTCTAACCTTTGATAGTAAGTTTTTCTGTAGTCTGCCTGTTGATGTATTTTCCGTTTGAACTGTGCACAACATGAAGAGACGGAACACTGGCGGCTTGTCACAATGCCCCCGCTGACATCACAATAGCGCTGCTGCCTAGAAAACAAGCTGCGCAGCAGAAGTTGTTCTTTGGGTGGGAGGGTGGGCTAGTGTAAGGAGGGGGCAAGCTCTTTTTTTCCCGGGTGGTAGGGGGATGACAGGAGAAGGGATGCGGGTGGTGAGAAGGGTACAGAGGGCAGGGTTTGGGGGCTGGGAAGGAAAGGGAAAAGATTAGGGTTTGGGGATGATGAAAGGGCTTTCTACGGGTAAGGATGGCAAAGGGTGGCAGTGACGGAAAGTCAGGCAACCTGTCCTGTCCGTCTTTTTGTATCGTGAATTGGAAAGACTGCAAGGGGGAGGGGAGTTGCTTGCGCCCTAAAGGAGGAGTTATTCAGATTCATTGCAGTGGGGGGCGGCGGCTGCAAAACGCACCATTCTTCTTGTTTTTGCTCTGCAAAGCAGCCTTTTCAAGGGTTGGCTTGGGTGACAAAATGTCTTCTGTAGGCGTGGGTTTGTCTCCCTCTCGCTCTCTCTCCCTAAGATGTGTCCGGCATAGGCCAGGGTGCCACTCGAGGCCCAAACCAATTCTGGTTATCGCTTCTCGGCCTTTTGGCTAAGATCAAGTGTAGTATCTGTTCTTATCAGTTTAATATCTGATACGTCCCCTATCTGGGGACCATATATTAAATGGATTTTTAGAACAGGGAGATGGAAAAAGAGCTTGCTCTGTCCACTCCACGCATTGACCTGGTATTGCAGTACCTCCAGGAACGGTGCACCCCTTCTTAACCCAGTTTCCAAAAGCAGAACTCAATTCACCTGATTCATATTAGCCCGGTTTAATGAATTGGAAGAAAGCATACGTCTTCATATGCACCTCAATTTGGCCCATTCACTTTTCACACTTCCTCCTTTTGTTTTTTATCTTTCACACTTTTGACTTTCTTTATTCATCCAAATAGCAAACTCATCACCACTCAACCTGACCAACTCGGCTATGTCCCCGTGCTGCAGTTCTCTGTCTTATCTAGATCATTTGCAATTGAATGGAATAGATCCCTTTTGGACAAAGTGGATTCACCTGCTGCTGCAGTGACCACAGGTGTGATAAGATCTAGAATTGGCATCTGGTGCGATCTCTCCGCTTCCACTCCAAAGAAAGTTACCTGTTTATTCCTATCATGCATTGGTTTTTGGGGTTTTCTTTGAGTAATGATGATCTCTTTAGTAGTCTGTTGGCGCCCTCTCCTGGAGGAATAGTTTGCTTGCTCTTGGACATTCTAAAAGAGAGGTCATGATAGACATTGAGCTTCTGAGCTCAATTGGGGACAGTCATGGGTGATGAATGTTTGCAACCTGCTGCAAAGCCTCATACCGCAATATAAGGAACGTCAAATACTAAGAAAGGGCGGCCTATGAAAGAATTACTACTTTCAATAAGTACACTTAAACGGCTAATTGGGAATAGAAAAACTGTAAAAAGCCCTCTGAGAAAGCCCCCCTCTAACCTTTGATAGTAAGTTTTTCTGTAGTCTGCCTGTTGATGTATTTTCCGTTTGAACTGTGCACAACATGAAGAGACGGAACACTGGCGGCTTGTCACAATGCCCCCGCTGACATCACAATAGCGCTGCTGCCTAGAAAACAAGCTGCGCAGCAGAAGTTGTTCTTTGGGTGGGAGGGTGGGCTAGTGTAAGGAGGGGGCAAGCTCTTTTTTTCCCGGGTGGTAGGGGGATGACAGGAGAAGGGATGCGGGTGGTGAGAAGGGTACAGAGGGCAGGGTTTGGGGGCTGGGAAGGAAAGGGAAAAGATTAGGGTTTGGGGATGATGAAAGGGCTTTCTACGGGTAAGGATGGCAAAGGGTGGCAGTGACGGAAAGTCAGGCAACCTGTCCTGTCCGTCTTTTTGTATCGTGAATTGGAAAGACTGCAAGGGGGAGGGGAGTTGCTTGCGCCCTAAAGGAGGAGTTATTCAGATTCATTGCAGTGGGGGGCGGCGGCTGCAAAACGCACCATTCTTCTTGTTTTTGCTCTGCAAAGCAGCCTTTTCAAGGGTTGGCTTGGGTGACAAAATGTCTTCTGTAGGCGTGGGTTTGTCTCCCTCTCGCTCTCTCTCCCTAAGATGTGTCCGGCATAGGCCAGGGTGCCATTCGAGGCCCAAACCAATTCTGGTTATCGCTTCTCGGCCTTTTGGCTAAGATCAAGTGTAGTCCCTTCATTGGGTTTGCCTTGGTCTTGGCTGGGAGGGGCCCGGGCTTGCACAACCGCCGGCCTCGGGGATTGTTGCGCCTTTTGGTGCTTACGTCCCCTTATGGCTGGTGGTTCCTGGGCTCGGGAGGCGATCACCTGCGGCACTGCGCTTTTGTGTGGTGGCCGATGACCGTTTTCTGAAATTTGCGGATGAAATCTCATCTGTTCTTATCAGTTTAATATCTGATACGTCCCCTATCTGGGGACCATATATTAAATGGATTTTTAGAACAGGGAGATGGAAAAAGAGCTTGCTCTGTCCACTCCACGCATTGACCTGGTATTGCAGTACCTCCAGGAACGGTGCACCCCTTCTTAACCCAGTTTCCAAAAGCAGAACTCAATTCACCTGATTCATATTAGCCCGGTTTAATGAATTGGAAGAAAGCATACGTCTTCATATGCACCTCAATTTGGCCCATTCACTTTTCACACTTCCTCCTTTTGTTTTTTATCTTTCACACTTTTGACTTTCTTTATTCATCCAAATAGCAAACTCATCACCACTCAACCTGACCAACTCGGCTATGTCCCGTGCTGCAGTTCTCTGTCTTATCTAGATCATTTGCAATTGAATGGAATAGATCCCTTTTGGACAAAGTGGATTCACCTGCTGCTGCAGTGACCACAGGTGTGATAAGATCTAGAATTGGCATCTGGTGCGATCTCTCCGCTTCCACTCCAAAGAAAGTTACCTGTTTATTCCTATCATGCATTGGTTTTTGGGGTTTTCTTTGAGTAATGATGATCTCTTTAGTAGTCTGTTGGCGCCCTCTCCTGGAGGAATAGTTTGCTTGCTCTTGGACATTCTAAAAGAGAGGTCATGATAGACATTGAGCTTCTGAGCTCAATTGGGGACAGTCATGGGTGATGAATGTTTGCAACCTGCTGCAAAGCCTCATACCGCAATATAAGGAACGTCAAATACTAAGAAAGGGCGGCCTATGAAAGAATTACTACTTTCAATAAGTACACTTAAACGGCTAATTGGGAATAGAAAAACTGTAAAAAGCCCTCTGAGAAAGCCCCCCTCTAACCTTTGATAGTAAGTTTTTCTGTAGTCTGCCTGTTGATGTATTTTCCGTTTGAACTGTGCACAACATGAAGAGACGGAACACTGGCGGCTTGTCACAATGCCCCCGCTGACATCACAATAGCGCTGCTGCCTAGAAAACAAGCTGCGCAGCAGAAGTTGTTCTTTGGGTGGGAGGGTGGGCTAGTGTAAGGAGGGGGCAAGCTCTTTTTTTCCCGGGTGGTAGGGGGATGACAGGAGAAGGGATGCGGGTGGTGAGAAGGGTACAGAGGGCAGGGTTTGGGGGCTGGGAAGGAAAGGGAAAAGATTAGGGTTTGGGGATGATGAAAGGGCTTTCTACGGGTAAGGATGGCAAAGGGTGGCAGTGACGGAAAGTCAGGCAACCTGTCCTGTCCGTCTTTTTGTATCGTGAATTGGAAAGACTGCAAGGGGGAGGGGAGTTGCTTGCGCCCTAAAGGAGGAGTTATTCAGATTCATTGCAGTGGGGGGCAGCGGCTGCAAAACGCACCATTCTTCTTGTTTTTGCTCTGCAAAGCAGCCTTTTCAAGGGTTGGCTTGGGTGACAAAATGTCTTCTGTAGGCGTGGGTTTGTCTCCCTCTCGCTCTCTCTCCCTAAGATGTGTCCGGCATAGGCCAGGGTGCCACTCGAGGCCCAAACCAATTCTGGTTATCGCTTCTCGGCCTTTTGGCTAAGATCAAGTGTAGTCCCTTCATTGGGTTTGCCTTGGTCTTGGCTGGGAGGGGCCCGGGCTTGCACAACCGCCGGCCTCGGGGATTGTTGCGCCTTTTGGTGCTTACGTCCCCTTATGGCTGGTGGTTCCTGGGCTCGGGAGGCGATCACCTGCGGCACTGCGCTTTTGTGTGGTGGCCGATGACCGTTTTCTGAAATTTGCGGATGAAATCTCATCTGTTCTTATCAGTTTAATATCTGATACGTCCCCTATCTGGGGACCATATATTAAATGGATTTTTAGAACAGGGAGATGGAAAAAGAGCTTGCTCTGTCCACTCCACGCATTGACCTGGTATTGCAGTACCTCCAGGAACGGTGCACCCCTTCTTAACCCAGTTTCCAAAAGCAGAACTCAATTCACCTGATTCATATTAGCCCGGTTTAATGAATTGGAAGAAAGCATACGTCTTCATATGCACCTCAATTTGGCCCATTCACTTTTCACACTTCCTCCTTTTGTTTTTTATCTTTCACACTTTTGACTTTCTTTATTCATCCAAATAGCAAACTCATCACCACTCAACCTGACCAACTCGGCTATGTCCCGTGCTGCAGTTCTCTGTCTTATCTAGATCATTTGCAATTGAATGGAATAGATCCCTTTTGGACAAAGTGGATTCACCTGCTGCTGCAGTGACCACAGGTGTGATAAGATCTAGAATTGGCATCTGGTGCGATCTCTCCGCTTCCACTCCAAAGAAAGTTACCTGTTTATTCCTATCATGCATTGGTTTTTGGGGTTTTCTTTGAGTAATGATGATCTCTTTAGTAGTCTGTTGGCGCCCTCTCCTGGAGGAATAGTTTGCTTGCTCTTGGACATTCTAAAAGAGAGGTCATGATAGACATTGAGCTTCTGAGCTCAATTGGGGACAGTCATGGGTGATGAATGTTTGCAACCTGCTGCAAAGCCTCATACCGCAATATAAGGAACGTCAAATACTAAGAAAGGGCGGCCTATGAAAGAATTACTACTTTCAATAAGTACACTTAAACGGCTAATTGGGAATAGAAAAACTGTAAAAAGCCCTCTGAGAAAGCCCCCCTCTAACCTTTGATAGTAAGTTTTTCTGTAGTCTGCCTGTTGATGTATTTTCCGTTTGAACTGTGCACAACATGAAGAGACGGAACACTGGCGGCTTGTCACAATGCCCCCGCTGACATCACAATAGCGCTGCTGCCTAGAAAACAAGCTGCGCAGCAGAAGTTGTTCTTTGGGTGGGAGGGTGGGCTAGTGTAAGGAGGGGGCAAGCTCTTTTTTTCCCGGGTGGTAGGGGGATGACAGGAGAAGGGATGCGGGTGGTGAGAAGGGTACAGAGGGCAGGGTTTGGGGGCTGGGAAGGAAAGGGAAAAGATTAGGGTTTGGGGATGATGAAAGGGCTTTCTACGGGTAAGGATGGCAAAGGGTGGCAGTGACGGAAAGTCAGGCAACCTGTCCTGTCCGTCTTTTTGTATCGTGAATTGGAAAGACTGCAAGGGGGAGGGGAGTTGCTTGCGCCCTAAAGGAGGAGTTATTCAGATTCATTGCAGTGGGGGGCGGCGGCTGCAAAACGCACCATTCTTCTTGTTTTTGCTCTGCAAAGCAGCCTTTTCAAGGGTTGGCTTGGGTGACAAAATGTCTTCTGTAGGCGTGGGTTTGTCTCCCTCTCGCTCTCTCTCCCTAAGATGTGTCCGGCATAGGCCAGGGTGCCACTCGAGGCCCAAACCAATTCTGGTTATCGCTTCTCGGCCTTTTGGCTAAGATCAAGTGTAGTATCTGTTCTTATCAGTTTAATATCTGATACGTCCCCTATCTGGGGACCATATATTAAATGGATTTTTAGAACAGGGAGATGGAAAAAGAGCTTGCTCTGTCCACTCCACGCATTGACCTGGTATTGCAGTACCTCCAGGAACGGTGCACCCCTTCTTAACCCAGTTTCCAAAAGCAGAACTCAATTCACCTGATTCATATTAGCCCGGTTTAATGAATTGGAAGAAAGCATACGTCTTCATATGCACCTCAATTTGGCCCATTCACTTTTCACACTTCCTCCTTTTGTTTTTTATCTTTCACACTTTTGACTTTCTTTATTCATCCAAATAGCAAACTCATCACCACTCAACCTGACCAACTCGGCTATGTCCCGTGCTGCAGTTCTCTGTCTTATCTAGATCATTTGCAATTGAATGGAATAGATCCCTTTTGGACAAAGTGGATTCACCTGCTGCTGCAGTGACCACAGGTGTGATAAGATCTAGAATTGGCATCTGGTGCGATCTCTCCGCTTCCACTCCAAAGAAAGTTACCTGTTTATTCCTATCATGCATTGGTTTTTGGGGTTTTCTTTGAGTAATGATGATCTCTTTAGTAGTCTGTTGGCGCCCTCTCCTGGAGGAATAGTTTGCTTGCTCTTGGACATTCTAAAAGAGAGGTCATGATAGACATTGAGCTTCTGAGCTCAATTGGGGACAGTCATGGGTGATGAATGTTTGCAACCTGCTGCAAAGCCTCATACCGCAATATAAGGAACGTCAAATACTAAGAAAGGGCGGCCTATGAAAGAATTACTACTTTCAATAAGTACACTTAAACGGCTAATTGGGAATAGAAAAACTGTAAAAAGCCCTCTGAGAAAGCCCCCCTCTAACCTTTGATAGTAAGTTTTTCTGTAGTCTGCCTGTTGATGTATTTTCCGTTTGAACTGTGCACAACATGAAGAGACGGAACACTGGCGGCTTGTCACAATGCCCCCGCTGACATCACAATAGCGCTGCTGCCTAGAAAACAAGCTGCGCAGCAGAAGTTGTTCTTTGGGTGGGAGGGTGGGCTAGTGTAAGGAGGGGGCAAGCTCTTTTTTTCCCGGGTGGTAGGGGGATGACAGGAGAAGGGATGCGGGTGGTGAGAAGGGTACAGAGGGCAGGGTTTGGGGGCTGGGAAGGAAAGGGAAAAGATTAGGGTTTGGGGATGATGAAAGGGCTTTCTACGGGTAAGGATGGCAAAGGGTGGCAGTGACGGAAAGTCAGGCAACCTGTCCTGTCCGTCTTTTTGTATCGTGAATTGGAAAGACTGCAAGGGGGAGGGGAGTTGCTTGCGCCCTAAAGGAGGAGTTATTCAGATTCATTGCAGTGGGGGGCGGCGGCTGCAAAACGCACCATTCTTCTTGTTTTTGCTCTGCAAAGCAGCCTTTTCAAGGGTTGGCTTGGGTGACAAAATGTCTTCTGTAGGCGTGGGTTTGTCTCCCTCTCGCTCTCTCTCCCTAAGATGTGTCCGGCATAGGCCAGGGTGCCACTCGAGGCCCAAACCAATTCTGGTTATCGCTTCTCGGCCTTTTGGCTAAGATCAAGTGTAGTATCTGTTCTTATCAGTTTAATATCTGATACGTCCCCTATCTGGGGACCATATATTAAATGGATTTTTAGAACAGGGAGATGGAAAAAGAGCTTGCTCTGTCCACTCCACGCATTGACCTGGTATTGCAGTACCTCCAGGAACGGTGCACCCCTTCTTAACCCAGTTTCCAAAAGCAGAACTCAATTCACCTGATTCATATTAGCCCGGTTTAATGAATTGGAAGAAAGCATACGTCTTCATATGCACCTCAATTTGGCCCATTCACTTTTCACACTTCCTCCTTTTGTTTTTTATCTTTCACACTTTTGACTTTCTTTATTCATCCAAATAGCAAACTCATCACCACTCAACCTGACCAACTCGGCTATGTCCCGTGCTGCAGTTCTCTGTCTTATCTAGATCATTTGCAATTGAATGGAATAGATCCCTTTTGGACAAAGTGGATTCACCTGCTGCTGCAGTGACCACAGGTGTGATAAGATCTAGAATTGGCATCTGGTGCGATCTCTCCGCTTCCACTCCAAAGAAAGTTACCTGTTTATTCCTATCATGCATTGGTTTTTGGGGTTTTCTTTGAGTAATGATGATCTCTTTAGTAGTCTGTTGGCGCCCTCTCCTGGAGGAATAGTTTGCTTGCTCTTGGACATTCTAAAAGAGAGGTCATGATAGACATTGAGCTTCTGAGCTCAATTGGGGACAGTCATGGGTGATGAATGTTTGCAACCTGCTGCAAAGCCTCATACCGCAATATAAGGAACGTCAAATACTAAGAAAGGGCGGCCTATGAAAGAATTACTACTTTCAATAAGTACACTTAAACGGCTAATTGGGAATAGAAAAACTGTAAAAAGCCCTCTGAGAAAGCCCCCCTCTAACCTTTGATAGTAAGTTTTTCTGTAGTCTGCCTGTTGATGTATTTTCCGTTTGAACTGTGCACAACATGAAGAGACGGAACACTGGCGGCTTGTCACAATGCCCCCGCTGACATCACAATAGCGCTGCTGCCTAGAAAACAAGCTGCGCAGCAGAAGTTGTTCTTTGGGTGGGAGGGTGGGCTAGTGTAAGGAGGGGGCAAGCTCTTTTTTTCCCGGGTGGTAGGGGGATGACAGGAGAAGGGATGCGGGTGGTGAGAAGGGTACAGAGGGCAGGGTTTGGGGGCTGGGAAGGAAAGGGAAAAGATTAGGGTTTGAGGATGATGAAAGGGCTTTCTACGGGTAAGGATGGCAAAGGGTGGCAGTGACGGAAAGTCAGGCAACCTGTCCTGTCCGTCTTTTTGTATCGTGAATTGGAAAGACTGCAAGGGGGAGGGGAGTTGCTTGCGCCCTAAAGGAGGAGTTATTCAGATTCATTGCAGTGGGGGGCGGCGGCTGCAAAACGCACCATTCTTCTTGTTTTTGCTCTGCAAAGCAGCCTTTTCAAGGGTTGGCTTGGGTGACAAAATGTCTTCTGTAGGCGTGGGTTTGTCTCCCTCTCGCTCTCTCTCCCTAAGATGTGTCCGGCATAGGCCAGGGTGCCACTCGAGGCCCAAACCAATTCTGGTTATCGCTTCTCGGCCTTTTGGCTAAGATCAAGTGTAGTATCTGTTCTTATCAGTTTAATATCTGATACGTCCCCTATCTGGGGACCATATATTAAATGGATTTTTAGAACAGGGAGATGGAAAAAGAGCTTGCTCTGTCCACTCCACGCATTGACCTGGTATTGCAGTACCTCCAGGAACGGTGCACCCCTTCTTAACCCAGTTTCCAAAAGCAGAACTCAATTCACCTGATTCATATTAGCCCGGTTTAATGAATTGGAAGAAAGCATACGTCTTCATATGCACCTCAATTTGGCCCATTCACTTTTCACACTTCCTCCTTTTGTTTTTTATCTTTCACACTTTTGACTTTCTTTATTCATCCAAATAGCAAACTCATCACCACTCAACCTGACCAACTCGGCTATGTCCCGTGCTGCAGTTCTCTGTCTTATCTAGATCATTTGCAATTGAATGGAATAGATCCCTTTTGGACAAAGTGGATTCACCTGCTGCTGCAGTGACCACAGGTGTGATAAGATCTAGAATTGGCATCTGGTGCGATCTCTCCGCTTCCACTCCAAAGAAAGTTACCTGTTTATTCCTATCATGCATTGGTTTTTGGGGTTTTCTTTGAGTAATGATGATCTCTTTAGTAGTCTGTTGGCGCCCTCTCCTGGAGGAATAGTTTGCTTGCTCTTGGACATTCTAAAAGAGAGGTCATGATAGACATTGAGCTTCTGAGCTCAATTGGGGACAGTCATGGGTGATGAATGTTTGCAACCTGCTGCAAAGCCTCATACCGCAATATAAGGAACGTCAAATACTAAGAAAGGGCGGCCTATGAAAGAATTACTACTTTCAATAAGTACACTTAAACGGCTAATTGGGAATAGAAAAACTGTAAAAAGCCCTCTGAGAAAGCCCCCCTCTAACCTTTGATAGTAAGTTTTTCTGTAGTCTGCCTGTTGATGTATTTTCCGTTTGAACTGTGCACAACATGAAGAGACGGAACACTGGCGGCTTGTCACAATGCCCCCGCTGACATCACAATAGCGCTGCTGCCTAGAAAACAAGCTGCGCAGCAGAAGTTGTTCTTTGGGTGGGAGGGTGGGCTAGTGTAAGGAGGGGGCAAGCTCTTTTTTTCCCGGGTGGTAGGGGGATGACAGGAGAAGGGATGCGGGTGGTGAGAAGGGTACAGAGGGCAGGGTTTGGGGGCTGGGAAGGAAAGGGAAAAGATTAGGGTTTGGGGATGATGAAAGGGCTTTCTACGGGTAAGGATGGCAAAGGGTGGCAGTGACGGAAAGTCAGGCAACCTGTCCTGTCCGTCTTTTTGTATCGTGAATTGGAAAGACTGCAAGGGGGAGGGGAGTTGCTTGCGCCCTAAAGGAGGAGTTATTCAGATTCATTGCAGTGGGGGGCGGCGGCTGCAAAACGCACCATTCTTCTTGTTTTTGCTCTGCAAAGCAGCCTTTTCAAGGGTTGGCTTGGGTGACAAAATGTCTTCTGTAGGCGTGGGTTTGTCTCCCTCTCGCTCTCTCTCCCTAAGATGTGTCCGGCATAGGCCAGGGTGCCACTCGAGGCCCAAACCAATTCTGGTTATCGCTTCTCGGCCTTTTGGCTAAGATCAAGTGTAGTATCTGTTCTTATCAGTTTAATATCTGATACGTCCCCTATCTGGGGACCATATATTAAATGGATTTTTAGAACAGGGAGATGGAAAAAGAGCTTGCTCTGTCCACTCCACGCATTGACCTGGTATTGCAGTACCTCCAGGAACGGTGCACCCCTTCTTAACCCAGTTTCCAAAAGCAGAACTCAATTCACCTGATTCATATTAGCCCGGTTTAATGAATTGGAAGAAAGCATACGTCTTCATATGCACCTCAATTTGGCCCATTCACTTTTCACACTTCCTCCTTTTGTTTTTTATCTTTCACACTTTTGACTTTCTTTATTCATCCAAATAGCAAACTCATCACCACTCAACCTGACCAACTCGGCTATGTCCCGTGCTGCAGTTCTCTGTCTTATCTAGATCATTTGCAATTGAATGGAATAGATCCCTTTTGGACAAAGTGGATTCACCTGCTGCTGCAGTGACCACAGGTGTGATAAGATCTAGAATTGGCATCTGGTGCGATCTCTCCGCTTCCACTCCAAAGAAAGTTACCTGTTTATTCCTATCATGCATTGGTTTTTGGGGTTTTCTTTGAGTAATGATGATCTCTTTAGTAGTCTGTTGGCGCCCTCTCCTGGAGGAATAGTTTGCTTGCTCTTGGACATTCTAAAAGAGAGGTCATGATAGACATTGAGCTTCTGAGCTCAATTGGGGACAGTCATGGGTGATGAATGTTTGCAACCTGCTGCAAAGCCTCATACCGCAATATAAGGAACGTCAAATACTAAGAAAGGGCGGCCTATGAAAGAATTACTACTTTCAATAAGTACACTTAAACGGCTAATTGGGAATAGAAAAACTGTAAAAAGCCCTCTGAGAAAGCCCCCCTCTAACCTTTGATAGTAAGTTTTTCTGTAGTCTGCCTGTTGATGTATTTTCCGTTTGAACTGTGCACAACATGAAGAGACGGAACACTGGCGGCTTGTCACAATGCCCCCGCTGACATCACAATAGCGCTGCTGCCTAGAAAACAAGCTGCGCAGCAGAAGTTGTTCTTTGGGTGGGAGGGTGGGCTAGTGTAAGGAGGGGGCAAGCTCTTTTTTTCCCGGGTGGTAGGGGGATGACAGGAGAAGGGATGCGGGTGGTGAGAAGGGTACAGAGGGCAGGGTTTGGGGGCTGGGAAGGAAAGGGAAAAGATTAGGGTTTGGGGATGATGAAAGGGCTTTCTACGGGTAAGGATGGCAAAGGGTGGCAGTGACGGAAAGTCAGGCAACCTGTTCTGTCCGTCTTTTTGTATCGTGAATTGGAAAGACTGCAAGGGGGAGGGGAGTTGCTTGCGCCCTAAAGGAGGAGTTATTCAGATTCATTGCAGTGGGGGGCGGCGGCTGCAAAACGCACCATTCTTCTTGTTTTTGCTCTGCAAAGCAGCCTTTTCAAGGGTTGGCTTGGGTGACAAAATGTCTTCTGTAGGCGTGGGTTTGTCTCCCTCTCGCTCTCTCTCCCTAAGATGTGTCCGGCATAGGCCAGGGTGCCACTCGAGGCCCAAACCAATTCTGGTTATCGCTTCTCGGCCTTTTGGCTAAGATCAAGTGTAGTATCTGTTCTTATCAGTTTAATATCTGATACGTCCCCTATCTGGGGACCATATATTAAATGGATTTTTAGAACAGGGAGATGGAAAAAGAGCTTGCTCTGTCCACTCCACGCATTGACCTGGTATTGCAGTACCTCCAGGAACGGTGCACCCCTTCTTAACCCAGTTTCCAAAAGCAGAACTCAATTCACCTGATTCATATTAGCCCGGTTTAATGAATTGGAAGAAAGCATACGTCTTCATATGCACCTCAATTTGGCCCATTCACTTTTCACACTTCCTCCTTTTGTTTTTTATCTTTCACACTTTTGACTTTCTTTATTCATCCAAATAGCAAACTCATCACCACTCAACCTGACCAACTCGGCTATGTCCCGTGCTGCAGTTCTCTGTCTTATCTAGATCATTTGCAATTGAATGGAATAGATCCCTTTTGGACAAAGTGGATTCACCTGCTGCTGCAGTGACCACAGGTGTGATAAGATCTAGAATTGGCATCTGGTGCGATCTCTCCGCTTCCACTCCAAAGAAAGTTACCTGTTTATTCCTATCATGCATTGGTTTTTGGGGTTTTCTTTGAGTAATGATGATCTCTTTAGTAGTCTGTTGGCGCCCTCTCCTGGAGGAATAGTTTGCTTGCTCTTGGACATTCTAAAAGAGAGGTCATGATAGACATTGAGCTTCTGAGCTCAATTGGGGACAGTCATGGGTGATGAATGTTTGCAACCTGCTGCAAAGCCTCATACCGCAATATAAGGAACGTCAAATACTAAGAAAGGGCGGCCTATGAAAGAATTACTACTTTCAATAAGTACACTTAAACGGCTAATTGGGAATAGAAAAACTGTAAAAAGCCCTCTGAGAAAGCCCCCCTCTAACCTTTGATAGTAAGTTTTTCTGTAGTCTGCCTGTTGATGTATTTTCCGTTTGAACTGTGCACAACATGAAGAGACGGAACACTGGCGGCTTGTCACAATGCCCCCGCTGACATCACAATAGCGCTGCTGCCTAGAAAACAAGCTGCGCAGCAGAAGTTGTTCTTTGGGTGGGAGGGTGGGCTAGTGTAAGGAGGGGGCAAGCTCTTTTTTTCCCGGGTGGTAGGGGGATGACAGGAGAAGGGATGCGGGTGGTGAGAAGGGTACAGAGGGCAGGGTTTGGGGGCTGGGAAGGAAAGGGAAAAGATTAGGGTTTGGGGATGATGAAAGGGCTTTCTACGGGTAAGGATGGCAAAGGGTGGCAGTGACGGAAAGTCAGGCAACCTGTCCTGTCCGTCTTTTTGTATCGTGAATTGGAAAGACTGCAAGGGGGAGGGGAGTTGCTTGCGCCCTAAAGGAGGAGTTATTCAGATTCATTGCAGTGGGGGGCGGCGGCTGCAAAACGCACCATTCTTCTTGTTTTTGCTCTGCAAAGCAGCCTTTTCAAGGGTTGGCTTGGGTGACAAAATGTCTTCTGTAGGCGTGGGTTTGTCTCCCTCTCGCTCTCTCTCCCTAAGATGTGTCCGGCATAGGCCAGGGTGCCACTCGAGGCCCAAACCAATTCTGGTTATCGCTTCTCGGCCTTTTGGCTAAGATCAAGTGTAGTATCTGTTCTTATCAGTTTAATATCTGATACGTCCCCTATCTGGGGACCATATATTAAATGGATTTTTAGAACAGGGAGATGGAAAAAGAGCTTGCTCTGTCCACTCCACGCATTGACCTGGTATTGCAGTACCTCCAGGAACGGTGCACCCCTTCTTAACCCAGTTTCCAAAAGCAGAACTCAATTCACCTGATTCATATTAGCCCGGTTTAATGAATTGGAAGAAAGCATACGTCTTCATATGCACCTCAATTTGGCCCATTCACTTTTCACACTTCCTCCTTTTGTTTTTTATCTTTCACACTTTTGACTTTCTTTATTCATCCAAATAGCAAACTCATCACCACTCAACCTGACCAACTCGGCTATGTCCCGTGCTGCAGTTCTCTGTCTTATCTAGATCATTTGCAATTGAATGGAATAGATCCCTTTTGGACAAAGTGGATTCACCTGCTGCTGCAGTGACCACAGGTGTGATAAGATCTAGAATTGGCATCTGGTGCGATCTCTCCGCTTCCACTCCAAAGAAAGTTACCTGTTTATTCCTATCATGCATTGGTTTTTGGGGTTTTCTTTGAGTAATGATGATCTCTTTAGTAGTCTGTTGGCGCCCTCTCCTGGAGGAATAGTTTGCTTGCTCTTGGACATTCTAAAAGAGAGGTCATGATAGACATTGAGCTTCTGAGCTCAATTGGGGACAGTCATGGGTGATGAATGTTTGCAACCTGCTGCAAAGCCTCATACCGCAATATAAGGAACGTCAAATACTAAGAAAGGGCGGCCTATGAAAGAATTACTACTTTCAATAAGTACACTTAAACGGCTAATTGGGAATAGAAAAACTGTAAAAAGCCCTCTGAGAAAGCCCCCCTCTAACCTTTGATAGTAAGTTTTTCTGTAGTCTGCCTGTTGATGTATTTTCCGTTTGAACTGTGCACAACATGAAGAGACGGAACACTGGCGGCTTGTCACAATGCCCCCGCTGACATCACAATAGCGCTGCTGCCTAGAAAACAAGCTGCGCAGCAGAAGTTGTTCTTTGGGTGGGAGGGTGGGCTAGTGTAAGGAGGGGGCAAGCTCTTTTTTTCCCGGGTGGTAGGGGGATGACAGGAGAAGGGATGCGGGTGGTGAGAAGGGTACAGAGGGCAGGGTTTGGGGGCTGGGAAGGAAAGGGAAAAGATTAGGGTTTGGGGATGATGAAAGGGCTTTCTACGGGTAAGGATGGCAAAGGGTGGCAGTGACGGAAAGTCAGGCAACCTGTCCTGTCCGTCTTTTTGTATCGTGAATTGGAAAGACTGCAAGGGGGAGGGGAGTTGCTTGCGCCCTAAAGGAGGAGTTATTCAGATTCATTGCAGTGGGGGGCGGCGGCTGCAAAACGCACCATTCTTCTTGTTTTTGCTCTGCAAAGCAGCCTTTTCAAGGGTTGGCTTGGGTGACAAAATGTCTTCTGTAGGCGTGGGTTTGTCTCCCTCTCGCTCTCTCTCCCTAAGATGTGTCCGGCATAGGCCAGGGTGCCACTCGAGGCCCAAACCAATTCTGGTTATCGCTTCTCGGCCTTTTGGCTAAGATCAAGTGTAGTATCTGTTCTTATCAGTTTAATATCTGATACGTCCCCTATCTGGGGACCATATATTAAATGGATTTTTAGAACAGGGAGATGGAAAAAGAGCTTGCTCTGTCCACTCCACGCATTGACCTGGTATTGCAGTACCTCCAGGAACGGTGCACCCCTTCTTAACCCAGTTTCCAAAAGCAGAACTCAATTCACCTGATTCATATTAGCCCGGTTTAATGAATTGGAAGAAAGCATACGTCTTCATATGCACCTCAATTTGGCCCATTCACTTTTCACACTTCCTCCTTTTGTTTTTTATCTTTCACACTTTTGACTTTCTTTATTCATCCAAATAGCAAACTCATCACCACTCAACCTGACCAACTCGGCTATGTCCCGTGCTGCAGTTCTCTGTCTTATCTAGATCATTTGCAATTGAATGGAATAGATCCCTTTTGGACAAAGTGGATTCACCTGCTGCTGCAGTGACCACAGGTGTGATAAGATCTAGAATTGGCATCTGGTGCGATCTCTCCGCTTCCACTCCAAAGAAAGTTACCTGTTTATTCCTATCATGCATTGGTTTTTGGGGTTTTCTTTGAGTAATGATGATCTCTTTAGTAGTCTGTTGGCGCCCTCTCCTGGAGGAATAGTTTGCTTGCTCTTGGACATTCTAAAAGAGAGGTCATGATAGACATTGAGCTTCTGAGCTCAATTGGGGACAGTCATGGGTGATGAATGTTTGCAACCTGCTGCAAAGCCTCATACCGCAATATAAGGAACGTCAAATACTAAGAAAGGGCGGCCTATGAAAGAATTACTACTTTCAATAAGTACACTTAAACGGCTAATTGGGAATAGAAAAACTGTAAAAAGCCCTCTGAGAAAGCCCCCCTCTAACCTTTGATAGTAAGTTTTTCTGTAGTCTGCCTGTTGATGTATTTTCCGTTTGAACTGTGCACAACATGAAGAGACGGAACACTGGCGGCTTGTCACAATGCCCCCGCTGACATCACAATAGCGCTGCTGCCTAGAAAACAAGCTGCGCAGCAGAAGTTGTTCTTTGGGTGGGAGGGTGGGCTAGTGTAAGGAGGGGGCAAGCTCTTTTTTTCCCGGGTGGTAGGGGGATGACAGGAGAAGGGATGCGGGTGGTGAGAAGGGTACAGAGGGCAGGGTTTGGGGGCTGGGAAGGAAAGGGAAAAGATTAGGGTTTGGGGATGATGAAAGGGCTTTCTACGGGTAAGGATGGCAAAGGGTGGCAGTGACGGAAAGTCAGGCAACCTGTCCTGTCCGTCTTTTTGTATCGTGAATTGGAAAGACTGCAAGGGGGAGGGGAGTTGCTTGCGCCCTAAAGGAGGAGTTATTCAGATTCATTGCAGTGGGGGGCGGCGGCTGCAAAACGCACCATTCTTCTTGTTTTTGCTCTGCAAAGCAGCCTTTTCAAGGGTTGGCTTGGGTGACAAAATGTCTTCTGTAGGCGTGGGTTTGTCTCCCTCTCGCTCTCTCTCCCTAAGATGTGTCCGGCATAGGCCAGGGTGCCACTCGAGGCCCAAACCAATTCTGGTTATCGCTTCTCGGCCTTTTGGCTAAGATCAAGTGTAGTATCTGTTCTTATCAGTTTAATATCTGATACGTCCCCTATCTGGGGACCATATATTAAATGGATTTTTAGAACAGGGAGATGGAAAAAGAGCTTGCTCTGTCCACTCCACGCATTGACCTGGTATTGCAGTACCTCCAGGAACGGTGCACCCCTTCTTAACCCAGTTTCCAAAAGCAGAACTCAATTCACCTGATTCATATTAGCCCGGTTTAATGAATTGGAAGAAAGCATACGTCTTCATATGCACCTCAATTTGGCCCATTCACTTTTCACACTTCCTCCTTTTGTTTTTTATCTTTCACACTTTTGACTTTCTTTATTCATCCAAATAGCAAACTCATCACCACTCAACCTGACCAACTCGGCTATGTCCCGTGCTGCAGTTCTCTGTCTTATCTAGATCATTTGCAATTGAATGGAATAGATCCCTTTTGGACAAAGTGGATTCACCTGCTGCTGCAGTGACCACAGGTGTGATAAGATCTAGAATTGGCATCTGGTGCGATCTCTCCGCTTCCACTCCAAAGAAAGTTACCTGTTTATTCCTATCATGCATTGGTTTTTGGGGTTTTCTTTGAGTAATGATGATCTCTTTAGTAGTCTGTTGGCGCCCTCTCCTGGAGGAATAGTTTGCTTGCTCTTGGACATTCTAAAAGAGAGGTCATGATAGACATTGAGCTTCTGAGCTCAATTGGGGACAGTCATGGGTGATGAATGTTTGCAACCTGCTGCAAAGCCTCATACCGCAATATAAGGAACGTCAAATACTAAGAAAGGGCGGCCTATGAAAGAATTACTACTTTCAATAAGTACACTTAAACGGCTAATTGGGAATAGAAAAACTGTAAAAAGCCCTCTGAGAAAGCCCCCCTCTAACCTTTGATAGTAAGTTTTTCTGTAGTCTGCCTGTTGATGTATTTTCCGTTTGAACTGTGCACAACATGAAGAGACGGAACACTGGCGGCTTGTCACAATGCCCCCGCTGACATCACAATAGCGCTGCTGCCTAGAAAACAAGCTGCGCAGCAGAAGTTGTTCTTTGGGTGGGAGGGTGGGCTAGTGTAAGGAGGGGGCAAGCTCTTTTTTTCCCGGGTGGTAGGGGGATGACAGGAGAAGGGATGCGGGTGGTGAGAAGGGTACAGAGGGCAGGGTTTGGGGGCTGGGAAGGAAAGGGAAAAGATTAGGGTTTGGGGATGATGAAAGGGCTTTCTACGGGTAAGGATGGCAAAGGGTGGCAGTGACGGAAAGTCAGGCAACCTGTCCTGTCCGTCTTTTTGTATCGTGAATTGGAAAGACTGCAAGGGGGAGGGGAGTTGCTTGCGCCCTAAAGGAGGAGTTATTCAGATTCATTGCAGTGGGGGGCGGCGGCTGCAAAACGCACCATTCTTCTTGTTTTTGCTCTGCAAAGCAGCCTTTTCAAGGGTTGGCTTGGGTGACAAAATGTCTTCTGTAGGCGTGGGTTTGTCTCCCTCTCGCTCTCTCTCCCTAAGATGTGTCCGGCATAGGCCAGGGTGCCACTCGAGGCCCAAACCAATTCTGGTTATCGCTTCTCGGCCTTTTGGCTAAGATCAAGTGTAGTATCTGTTCTTATCAGTTTAATATCTGATACGTCCCCTATCTGGGGACCATATATTAAATGGATTTTTAGAACAGGGAGATGGAAAAAGAGCTTGCTCTGTCCACTCCACGCATTGACCTGGTATTGCAGTACCTCCAGGAACGGTGCACCCCTTCTTAACCCAGTTTCCAAAAGCAGAACTCAATTCACCTGATTCATATTAGCCCGGTTTAATGAATTGGAAGAAAGCATACGTCTTCATATGCACCTCAATTTGGCCCATTCACTTTTCACACTTCCTCCTTTTGTTTTTTATCTTTCACACTTTTGACTTTCTTTATTCATCCAAATAGCAAACTCATCACCACTCAACCTGACCAACTCGGCTATGTCCCGTGCTGCAGTTCTCTGTCTTATCTAGATCATTTGCAATTGAATGGAATAGATCCCTTTTGGACAAAGTGGATTCACCTGCTGCTGCAGTGACCACAGGTGTGATAAGATCTAGAATTGGCATCTGGTGCGATCTCTCCGCTTCCACTCCAAAGAAAGTTACCTGTTTATTCCTATCATGCATTGGTTTTTGGGGTTTTCTTTGAGTAATGATGATCTCTTTAGTAGTCTGTTGGCGCCCTCTCCTGGAGGAATAGTTTGCTTGCTCTTGGACATTCTAAAAGAGAGGTCATGATAGACATTGAGCTTCTGAGCTCAATTGGGGACAGTCATGGGTGATGAATGTTTGCAACCTGCTGCAAAGCCTCATACCGCAATATAAGGAACGTCAAATACTAAGAAAGGGCGGCCTATGAAAGAATTACTACTTTCAATAAGTACACTTAAACGGCTAATTGGGAATAGAAAAACTGTAAAAAGCCCTCTGAGAAAGCCCCCCTCTAACCTTTGATAGTAAGTTTTTCTGTAGTCTGCCTGTTGATGTATTTTCCGTTTGAACTGTGCACAACATGAAGAGACGGAACACTGGCGGCTTGTCACAATGCCCCCGCTGACATCACAATAGCGCTGCTGCCTAGAAAACAAGCTGCGCAGCAGAAGTTGTTCTTTGGGTGGGAGGGTGGGCTAGTGTAAGGAGGGGGCAAGCTCTTTTTTTCCCGGGTGGTAGGGGGATGACAGGAGAAGGGATGCGGGTGGTGAGAAGGGTACAGAGGGCAGGGTTTGGGGGCTGGGAAGGAAAGGGAAAAGATTAGGGTTTGGGGATGATGAAAGGGCTTTCTACGGGTAAGGATGGCAAAGGGTGGCAGTGACGGAAAGTCAGGCAACCTGTCCTGTCCGTCTTTTTGTATCGTGAATTGGAAAGACTGCAAGGGGGAGGGGAGTTGCTTGCGCCCTAAAGGAGGAGTTATTCAGATTCATTGCAGTGGGGGGCGGCGGCTGCAAAACGCACCATTCTTCTTGTTTTTGCTCTGCAAAGCAGCCTTTTCAAGGGTTGGCTTGGGTGACAAAATGTCTTCTGTAGGCGTGGGTTTGTCTCCCTCTCGCTCTCTCTCCCTAAGATGTGTCCGGCATAGGCCAGGGTGCCACTCGAGGCCCAAACCAATTCTGGTTATCGCTTCTCGGCCTTTTGGCTAAGATCAAGTGTAGTATCTGTTCTTATCAGTTTAATATCTGATACGTCCCCTATCTGGGGACCATATATTAAATGGATTTTTAGAACAGGGAGATGGAAAAAGAGCTTGCTCTGTCCACTCCACGCATTGACCTGGTATTGCAGTACCTCCAGGAACGGTGCACCCCTTCTTAACCCAGTTTCCAAAAGCAGAACTCAATTCACCTGATTCATATTAGCCCGGTTTAATGAATTGGAAGAAAGCATACGTCTTCATATGCACCTCAATTTGGCCCATTCACTTTTCACACTTCCTCCTTTTGTTTTTTATCTTTCACACTTTTGACTTTCTTTATTCATCCAAATAGCAAACTCATCACCACTCAACCTGACCAACTCGGCTATGTCCCGTGCTGCAGTTCTCTGTCTTATCTAGATCATTTGCAATTGAATGGAATAGATCCCTTTTGGACAAAGTGGATTCACCTGCTGCTGCAGTGACCACAGGTGTGATAAGATCTAGAATTGGCATCTGGTGCGATCTCTCCGCTTCCACTCCAAAGAAAGTTACCTGTTTATTCCTATCATGCATTGGTTTTTGGGGTTTTCTTTGAGTAATGATGATCTCTTTAGTAGTCTGTTGGCGCCCTCTCCTGGAGGAATAGTTTGCTTGCTCTTGGACATTCTAAAAGAGAGGTCATGATAGACATTGAGCTTCTGAGCTCAATTGGGGACAGTCATGGGTGATGAATGTTTGCAACCTGCTGCAAAGCCTCATACCGCAATATAAGGAACGTCAAATACTAAGAAAGGGCGGCCTATGAAAGAATTACTACTTTCAATAAGTACACTTAAACGGCTAATTGGGAATAGAAAAACTGTAAAAAGCCCTCTGAGAAAGCCCCCCTCTAACCTTTGATAGTAAGTTTTTCTGTAGTCTGCCTGTTGATGTATTTTCCGTTTGAACTGTGCACAACATGAAGAGACGGAACACTGGCGGCTTGTCACAATGCCCCCGCTGACATCACAATAGCGCTGCTGCCTAGAAAACAAGCTGCGCAGCAGAAGTTGTTCTTTGGGTGGGAGGGTGGGCTAGTGTAAGGAGGGGGCAAGCTCTTTTTTTCCCGGGTGGTAGGGGGATGACAGGAGAAGGGATGCGGGTGGTGAGAAGGGTACAGAGGGCAGGGTTTGGGGGCTGGGAAGGAAAGGGAAAAGATTAGGGTTTGGGGATGATGAAAGGGCTTTCTACGGGTAAGGATGGCAAAGGGTGGCAGTGACGGAAAGTCAGGCAACCTGTCCTGTCCGTCTTTTTGTATCGTGAATTGGAAAGACTGCAAGGGGGAGGGGAGTTGCTTGCGCCCTAAAGGAGGAGTTATTCAGATTCATTGCAGTGGGGGGCGGCGGCTGCAAAACGCACCATTCTTCTTGTTTTTGCTCTGCAAAGCAGCCTTTTCAAGGGTTGGCTTGGGTGACAAAATGTCTTCTGTAGGCGTGGGTTTGTCTCCCTCTCGCTCTCTCTCCCTAAGATGTGTCCGGCATAGGCCAGGGTGCCACTCGAGGCCCAAACCAATTCTGGTTATCGCTTCTCGGCCTTTTGGCTAAGATCAAGTGTAGTATCGTTCGAAAAGGTGGTTTAAGGCTCCGGCCACCTTAGTACAATGATGCAATGCACACTGGAAGGTTGCACTTGTTAGTACTTTGGGAGGATAGTATATCCATCTAGAGGAAACCATGGCCCTACCAGGATTGAGGCTATTAGACTGAGTAAGTGTGGGGGTTATGGTGCAATGTGCCCCAGGAATGGACACCCTGGAGGGAGTCTGAACTTGCTAGGTTGGGACCCTGGTAAGCCTCAGACTCTGTCGCACGCCGTGCCTTGCCTATTCATACTTTCCAAGCATATTGCCCTATCCTGGCCTTCTGGCTAAGAAGGGAAATTTTTATAATCCCGGTCGGAGGTCCGGTCAGCTTTGGGCTGAGAAACCAACACCCGGTTGGAGGTCCGGGTCAGCTTTGGCTGAGAAACCAACACCCGGTTGGAGGTCCGGTTAGCCTTGGGCTGAGAAACCAACACCCGGTTGGAGGTCCGGTCAGCCTTGGGCTGAGAAACCAACACCCGGTTGGAGGTCCGGTCAGCCTTGGGCTGAGAAACCAACACCGGTTGACGGTCCGGGCAGTCTCGGCTGCGAAACCAACGACTAGTAGCTCCCTACTCCACTTGGGTAAGATGCCTCGGTGGACGCTGGGAGCAACAACAAGGCTCAACCAGGCTTCGGCTTGGGGGAGCACCGAAGATCCCTGACCCTCGCTGTGGCCTTCTGGCTCGGAGGGACGGGGTTGATTTTTGGGGATCCTCTTCTCACGGAGGGGTCCACACGAATCCTAGCCTTTGCACTGTTTTTGGTGTGACTTCGGTCATGCATTTTTGCGGTGCTTTGGAAAGCTTCATTAAATCAAAAATCTGTTCTTATCAGTTTAATATCTGATACGTCCCCTATCTGGGGACCATATATTAAATGGATTTTTAGAACAGGGAGATGGAAAAAGAGCTTGCTCTGTCCACTCCACGCATTGACCTGGTATTGCAGTACCTCCAGGAACGGTGCACCCCTTCTTAACCCAGTTTCCAAAAGCAGAACTCAATTCACCTGATTCATATTAGCCCGGTTTAATGAATTGGAAGAAAGCATACGTCTTCATATGCACCTCAATTTGGCCCATTCACTTTTCACACTTCCTCCTTTTGTTTTTTATCTTTCACACTTTTGACTTTCTTTATTCATCCAAATAGCAAACTCATCACCACTCAACCTGACCAACTCGGCTATGTCCCGTGCTGCAGTTCTCTGTCTTATCTAGATCATTTGCAATTGAATGGAATAGATCCCTTTTGGACAAAGTGGATTCACCTGCTGCTGCAGTGACCACAGGTGTGATAAGATCTAGAATTGGCATCTGGTGCGATCTCTCCGCTTCCACTCCAAAGAAAGTTACCTGTTTATTCCTATCATGCATTGGTTTTTGGGGTTTTCTTTGAGTAATGATGATCTCTTTAGTAGTCTGTTGGCGCCCTCTCCTGGAGGAATAGTTTGCTTGCTCTTGGACATTCTAAAAGAGAGGTCATGATAGACATTGAGCTTCTGAGCTCAATTGGGGACAGTCATGGGTGATGAATGTTTGCAACCTGCTGCAAAGCCTCATACCGCAATATAAGGAACGTCAAATACTAAGAAAGGGCGGCCTATGAAAGAATTACTACTTTCAATAAGTACACTTAAACGGCTAATTGGGAATAGAAAAACTGTAAAAAGCCCTCTGAGAAAGCCCCCCTCTAACCTTTGATAGTAAGTTTTTCTGTAGTCTGCCTGTTGATGTATTTTCCGTTTGAACTGTGCACAACATGAAGAGACGGAACACTGGCGGCTTGTCACAATGCCCCCGCTGACATCACAATAGCGCTGCTGCCTAGAAAACAAGCTGCGCAGCAGAAGTTGTTCTTTGGGTGGGAGGGTGGGCTAGTGTAAGGAGGGGGCAAGCTCTTTTTTTCCCGGGTGGTAGGGGGATGACAGGAGAAGGGATGCGGGTGGTGAGAAGGGTACAGAGGGCAGGGTTTGGGGGCTGGGAAGGAAAGGGAAAAGATTAGGGTTTGGGGATGATGAAAGGGCTTTCTACGGGTAAGGATGGCAAAGGGTGGCAGTGACGGAAAGTCAGGCAACCTGTCCTGTCCGTCTTTTTGTATCGTGAATTGGAAAGACTGCAAGGGGGAGGGGAGTTGCTTGCGCCCTAAAGGAGGAGTTATTCAGATTCATTGCAGTGGGGGGCGGCGGCTGCAAAACGCACCATTCTTCTTGTTTTTGCTCTGCAAAGCAGCCTTTTCAAGGGTTGGCTTGGGTGACAAAATGTCTTCTGTAGGCGTGGGTTTGTCTCCCTCTCGCTCTCTCTCCCTAAGATGTGTCCGGCATAGGCCAGGGTGCCACTCGAGGCCCAAACCAATTCTGGTTATCGCTTCTCGGCCTTTTGGCTAAGATCAAGTGTAGTATCGTTCGAAAAGGTGGTTTAAGGCTCCGGCCACCTTAGTACAATGATGCAATGCACACTGGAAGGTTGCACTTGTTAGTACTTTGGGAGGATAGTATATCCATCTAGAGGAAACCATGGCCCTACCAGGATTGAGGCTATTAGACTGAGTAAGTGTGGGGGTTATGGTGCAATGTGCCCCAGGAATGGACACCCTGGAGGGAGTCTGAACTTGCTAGGTTGGGACCCTGGTAAGCCTCAGACTCTGTCGCACGCCGTGCCTTGCCTATTCATACTTTCCAAGCATATTGCCCTATCCTGGCCTTCTGGCTAAGAAGGGAAATTTTTATAATCCCGGTCGGAGGTCCGGTCAGCTTTGGGCTGAGAAACCAACACCCGGTTGGAGGTCCGGGTCAGCTTTGGCTGAGAAACCAACACCCGGTTGGAGGTCCGGTTAGCCTTGGGCTGAGAAACCAACACCCGGTTGGAGGTCCGGTCAGCCTTGGGCTGAGAAACCAACACCCGGTTGGAGGTCCGGTCAGCCTTGGGCTGAGAAACCAACACCGGTTGACGGTCCGGGCAGTCTCGGCTGCGAAACCAACGACTAGTAGCTCCCTACTCCACTTGGGTAAGATGCCTCGGTGGACGCTGGGAGCAACAACAAGGCTCAACCAGGCTTCGGCTTGGGGGAGCACCGAAGATCCCTGACCCTCGCTGTGGCCTTCTGGCTCGGAGGGACGGGGTTGATTTTTGGGGATCCTCTTCTCACGGAGGGGTCCACACGAATCCTAGCCTTTGCACTGTTTTTGGTGTGACTTCGGTCATGCATTTTTGCGGTGCTTTGGAAAGCTTCATTAAATCAAAAATCTGTTCTTATCAGTTTAATATCTGATACGTCCCCTATCTGGGGACCATATATTAAATGGATTTTTAGAACAGGGAGATGGAAAAAGAGCTTGCTCTGTCCACTCCACGCATTGACCTGGTATTGCAGTACCTCCAGGAACGGTGCACCCCTTCTTAACCCAGTTTCCAAAAGCAGAACTCGATTCACCTGATTCATATTAGCCCGATTAGCGAATTGAAATGAATTTTTATCTAACACACTTTTTACTTGCTTTATTCATCCAAATAGCAAACTCATCACCACTCAACTTCACCAACTCTGCTATGTCCCGTGCAGTATCTTGTTGTCAGTCTAATCTAGATCATGTGTAATTGAATGGAATAGATCCCTTTTGGACAAAGTGGAGTCAGATGCTGCAGTGACCACAGGTGTGAGAGGATCTACAATTGGCATCTGGTGTTATCTCTCTGCTTCCACTCCAAATAAAGTTACCTGTTGTTACCTGAACGTCAAATACTAAGAATGGGCGGCCTATGAAAGAATTAGTACTTTCATTAAGTATACTAAACCGGCTAATTGGGAATAGACAAACTGTAAAAAGCCCTCTGAGAAAGCCCCTCTCTAACCTTTGTTAGTAAGCTTTTCTGTAGCCTGCCTGTTGATGTATTTTCGGTTTGAACAGTGCACAACATGAAGAGACGGAACACTGGCGGCTTGTCACAATGCCCCCCGATGACATCACAATAGCGCTGCTGCCTAGAAAACAAGCTGCGCAGAAGAAGTTGTTCTTTGGGTGGGAGGGTGGGCTAGTGGAAGGAGGGGGCAATCTCTTTTTTTCCCGGGTGGTAGGGGGATGACAGGAGAAGGGAAGCGGGTGGTGAGAAAGGTACAGAGGGCAGGGTTTGGGGGCTGGGAAGGAAAGGGAAAAGATTAGGGTTTGGGGATGATGAAAGGGCTTTCTACGGGTAAGGATGGCAAAGGGTGGCAGTGACGGAAAGTCAGGCAACCTGTCCTGTCCGTCTTTTTGTATCGTGAATTGGAAAGACTGCAAGGGGGAGGGGAGTTGCTTGCGCCCTAAAGGAGGAGTTATTCAGATTCATTGCAGTGGGCGGCGGCTGCAAAACGCACCATTCTTCTTGTTTTTGCTCTGCAAAGCAGCCTTTTCAAGGGTTGGCTTGGGTGACAAAATGTCTTGTGTAGGCGTGGGTTTGTCTCCCTCTCGCTCTCTCTCCCTAAGATGTGTCCGGCATAGGCCAGGGTGCCACTCGAGGCCCAAACCAATTCTGGTTATCGCTTCTCGGCCTTTTGGCTAAGATCAAGTGTAGTATCTGTTCTTATCAGTTTAATATCTGATACGTCCCCTATCTGGGGACCATATATTAAATGGATTTTTAGAACAGGGAGATGGAAAAAGAGCTTGCTCTGTCCACTCCACGCATTGACCTGGTATTGCAGTACCTCCAGGAACGGTGCACCCCTTCTTAACCCAGTTTCCAAAAGCAGAACTCGATTCACCTGATTCATATTAGCCCGATTAGCGAATTGAAATGAATTTTTATCTAACACACTTTTTACTTGCTTTATTCATCCAAATAGCAAACTCATCACCACTCAACTTCACCAACTCTGCTATGTCCCGTGCAGTATCTTGTTGTCAGTCTAATCTAGATCATGTGTAATTGAATGGAATAGATCCCTTTTGGACAAAGTGGAGTCAGATGCTGCAGTGACCACAGGTGTGAGAGGATCTACAATTGGCATCTGGTGTTATCTCTCTGCTTCCACTCCAAATAAAGTTACCTGTTGTTACCTGAACGTCAAATACTAAGAATGGGCGGCCTATGAAAGAATTAGTACTTTCATTAAGTATACTAAACCGGCTAATTGGGAATAGACAAACTGTAAAAAGCCCTCTGAGAAAGCCCCTCTCTAACCTTTGTTAGTAAGCTTTTCTGTAGCCTGCCTGTTGATGTATTTTCGGTTTGAACAGTGCACAACATGAAGAGACGGAACACTGGCGGCTTGTCACAATGCCCCCCGATGACATCACAATAGCGCTGCTGCCTAGAAAACAAGCTGCGCAGAAGAAGTTGTTCTTTGGGTGGGAGGGTGGGCTAGTGGAAGGAGGGGGCAATCTCTTTTTTTCCCGGGTGGTAGGGGGATGACAGGAGAAGGGAAGCGGGTGGTGAGAAAGGTACAGAGGGCAGGGTTTGGGGGCTGGGAAGGAAAGGGAAAAGATTAGGGTTTGGGGATGATGAAAGGGCTTTCTACGGGTAAGGATGGCAAAGGGTGGCAGTGACGGAAAGTCAGGCAACCTGTCCTGTCCGTCTTTTTGTATCGTGAATTGGAAAGACTGCAAGGGGGAGGGGAGTTGCTTGCGCCCTAAAGGAGGAGTTATTCAGATTCATTGCAGTGGGCGGCGGCTGCAAAACGCACCATTCTTCTTGTTTTTGCTCTGCAAAGCAGCCTTTTCAAGGGTTGGCTTGGGTGACAAAATGTCTTGTGTAGGCGTGGGTTTGTCTCCCTCTCGCTCTCTCTCCCTAAGATGTGTCCGGCATAGGCCAGGGTGCCACTCGAGGCCCAAACCAATTCTGGTTATCGCTTCTCGGCCTTTTGGCTAAGATCAAGTGTAGTATCTGTTCTTATCAGTTTAATATCTGATACGTCCCCTATCTGGGGACCATATATTAAATGGATTTTTAGAACAGGGAGATGGAAAAAGAGCTTGCTCTGTCCACTCCACGCATTGACCTGGTATTGCAGTACCTCCAGGAACGGTGCACCCCTTCTTAACCCAGTTTCCAAAAGCAGAACTCGATTCACCTGATTCATATTAGCCCGATTAGCGAATTGAAATGAATTTTTATCTAACACACTTTTTACTTGCTTTATTCATCCAAATAGCAAACTCATCACCACTCAACTTCACCAACTCTGCTATGTCCCGTGCAGTATCTTGTTGTCAGTCTAATCTAGATCATGTGTAATTGAATGGAATAGATCCCTTTTGGACAAAGTGGAGTCAGATGCTGCAGTGACCACAGGTGTGAGAGGATCTACAATTGGCATCTGGTGTTATCTCTCTGCTTCCACTCCAAATAAAGTTACCTGTTGTTACCTGAACGTCAAATACTAAGAATGGGCGGCCTATGAAAGAATTAGTACTTTCATTAAGTATACTAAACCGGCTAATTGGGAATAGACAAACTGTAAAAAGCCCTCTGAGAAAGCCCCTCTCTAACCTTTGTTAGTAAGCTTTTCTGTAGCCTGCCTGTTGATGTATTTTCGGTTTGAACAGTGCACAACATGAAGAGACGGAACACTGGCGGCTTGTCACAATGCCCCCCGATGACATCACAATAGCGCTGCTGCCTAGAAAACAAGCTGCGCAGAAGAAGTTGTTCTTTGGGTGGGAGGGTGGGCTAGTGGAAGGAGGGGGCAATCTCTTTTTTTCCCGGGTGGTAGGGGGATGACAGGAGAAGGGAAGCGGGTGGTGAGAAAGGTACAGAGGGCAGGGTTTGGGGGCTGGGAAGGAAAGGGAAAAGATTAGGGTTTGGGGATGATGAAAGGGCTTTCTACGGGTAAGGATGGCAAAGGGTGGCAGTGACGGAAAGTCAGGCAACCTGTCCTGTCCGTCTTTTTGTATCGTGAATTGGAAAGACTGCAAGGGGGAGGGGAGTTGCTTGCGCCCTAAAGGAGGAGTTATTCAGATTCATTGCAGTGGGCGGCGGCTGCAAAACGCACCATTCTTCTTGTTTTTGCTCTGCAAAGCAGCCTTTTCAAGGGTTGGCTTGGGTGACAAAATGTCTTGTGTAGGCGTGGGTTTGTCTCCCTCTCGCTCTCTCTCCCTAAGATGTGTCCGGCATAGGCCAGGGTGCCACTCGAGGCCCAAACCAATTCTGGTTATCGCTTCTCGGCCTTTTGGCTAAGATCAAGTGTAGTATCTGTTCTTATCAGTTTAATATCTGATACGTCCCCTATCTGGGGACCATATATTAAATGGATTTTTAGAACAGGGAGATGGAAAAAGAGCTTGCTCTGTCCACTCCACGCATTGACCTGGTATTGCAGTACCTCCAGGAACGGTGCACCCCTTCTTAACCCAGTTTCCAAAAGCAGAACTCGATTCACCTGATTCATATTAGCCCGATTAGCGAATTGAAATGAATTTTTATCTAACACACTTTTTACTTGCTTTATTCATCCAAATAGCAAACTCATCACCACTCAACTTCACCAACTCTGCTATGTCCCGTGCAGTATCTTGTTGTCAGTCTAATCTAGATCATGTGTAATTGAATGGAATAGATCCCTTTTGGACAAAGTGGAGTCAGATGCTGCAGTGACCACAGGTGTGAGAGGATCTACAATTGGCATCTGGTGTTATCTCTCTGCTTCCACTCCAAATAAAGTTACCTGTTGTTACCTGAACGTCAAATACTAAGAATGGGCGGCCTATGAAAGAATTAGTACTTTCATTAAGTATACTAAACCGGCTAATTGGGAATAGACAAACTGTAAAAAGCCCTCTGAGAAAGCCCCTCTCTAACCTTTGTTAGTAAGCTTTTCTGTAGCCTGCCTGTTGATGTATTTTCGGTTTGAACAGTGCACAACATGAAGAGACGGAACACTGGCGGCTTGTCACAATGCCCCCCGATGACATCACAATAGCGCTGCTGCCTAGAAAACAAGCTGCGCAGAAGAAGTTGTTCTTTGGGTGGGAGGGTGGGCTAGTGGAAGGAGGGGGCAATCTCTTTTTTTCCCGGGTGGTAGGGGGATGACAGGAGAAGGGAAGCGGGTGGTGAGAAAGGTACAGAGGGCAGGGTTTGGGGGCTGGGAAGGAAAGGGAAAAGATTAGGGTTTGGGGATGATGAAAGGGCTTTCTACGGGTAAGGATGGCAAAGGGTGGCAGTGACGGAAAGTCAGGCAACCTGTCCTGTCCGTCTTTTTGTATCGTGAATTGGAAAGACTGCAAGGGGGAGGGGAGTTGCTTGCGCCCTAAAGGAGGAGTTATTCAGATTCATTGCAGTGGGCGGCGGCTGCAAAACGCACCATTCTTCTTGTTTTTGCTCTGCAAAGCAGCCTTTTCAAGGGTTGGCTTGGGTGACAAAATGTCTTGTGTAGGCGTGGGTTTGTCTCCCTCTCGCTCTCTCTCCCTAAGATGTGTCCGGCATAGGCCAGGGTGCCACTCGAGGCCCAAACCAATTCTGGTTATCGCTTCTCGGCCTTTTGGCTAAGATCAAGTGTAGTATCTGTTCTTATCAGTTTAATATCTGATACGTCCCCTATCTGGGGACCATATATTAAATGGATTTTTAGAACAGGGAGATGGAAAAAGAGCTTGCTCTGTCCACTCCACGCATTGACCTGGTATTGCAGTACCTCCAGGAACGGTGCACCCCTTCTTAACCCAGTTTCCAAAAGCAGAACTCGATTCACCTGATTCATATTAGCCCGATTAGCGAATTGAAATGAATTTTTATCTAACACACTTTTTACTTGCTTTATTCATCCAAATAGCAAACTCATCACCACTCAACTTCACCAACTCTGCTATGTCCCGTGCAGTATCTTGTTGTCAGTCTAATCTAGATCATGTGTAATTGAATGGAATAGATCCCTTTTGGACAAAGTGGAGTCAGATGCTGCAGTGACCACAGGTGTGAGAGGATCTACAATTGGCATCTGGTGTTATCTCTCTGCTTCCACTCCAAATAAAGTTACCTGTTGTTACCTGAACGTCAAATACTAAGAATGGGCGGCCTATGAAAGAATTAGTACTTTCATTAAGTATACTAAACCGGCTAATTGGGAATAGACAAACTGTAAAAAGCCCTCTGAGAAAGCCCCTCTCTAACCTTTGTTAGTAAGCTTTTCTGTAGCCTGCCTGTTGATGTATTTTCGGTTTGAACAGTGCACAACATGAAGAGACGGAACACTGGCGGCTTGTCACAATGCCCCCCGAAGACATCACAATAGCGCTGCTGCCTAGAAAACAAGCTGCGCAGAAGAAGTTGTTCTTTGGGTGGGAGGGTGGGCTAGTGGAAGGAGGGGGCAATCTCTTTTTTTCCCGGGTGGTAGGGGGATGACAGGAGAAGGGAAGCGGGTGGTGAGAAAGGTACAGAGGGCAGGGTTTGGGGGCTGGGAAGGAAAGGGAAAAGATTAGGGTTTGGGGATGATGAAAGGGCTTTCTACGGGTAAGGATGGCAAAGGGTGGCAGTGACGGAAAGTCAGGCAACCTGTCCTGTCCGTCTTTTTGTATCGTGAATTGGAAAGACTGCAAGGGGGAGGGGAGTTGCTTGCGCCCTAAAGGAGGAGTTATTCAGATTCATTGCAGTGGGCGGCGGCTGCAAAACGCACCATTCTTCTTGTTTTTGCTCTGCAAAGCAGCCTTTTCAAGGGTTGGCTTGGGTGACAAAATGTCTTGTGTAGGCGTGGGTTTGTCTCCCTCTCGCTCTCTCTCCCTAAGATGTGTCCGGCATAGGCCAGGGTGCCACTCGAGGCCCAAACCAATTCTGGTTATCGCTTCTCGGCCTTTTGGCTAAGATCAAGTGTAGTATCTGTTCTTATCAGTTTAATATCTGATACGTCCCCTATCTGGGGACCATATATTAAATGGATTTTTAGAACAGGGAGATGGAAAAAGAGCTTGCTCTGTCCACTCCACGCATTGACCTGGTATTGCAGTACCTCCAGGAACGGTGCACCCCTTCTTAACCCAGTTTCCAAAAGCAGAACTCGATTCACCTGATTCATATTAGCCCGATTAGCGAATTGAAATGAATTTTTATCTAACACACTTTTTACTTGCTTTATTCATCCAAATAGCAAACTCATCACCACTCAACTTCACCAACTCTGCTATGTCCCGTGCAGTATCTTGTTGTCAGTCTAATCTAGATCATGTGTAATTGAATGGAATAGATCCCTTTTGGACAAAGTGGAGTCAGATGCTGCAGTGACCACAGGTGTGAGAGGATCTACAATTGGCATCTGGTGTTATCTCTCTGCTTCCACTCCAAATAAAGTTACCTGTTGTTACCTGAACGTCAAATACTAAGAATGGGCGGCCTATGAAAGAATTAGTACTTTCATTAAGTATACTAAACCGGCTAATTGGGAATAGACAAACTGTAAAAAGCCCTCTGAGAAAGCCCCTCTCTAACCTTTGTTAGTAAGCTTTTCTGTAGCCTGCCTGTTGATGTATTTTCGGTTTGAACAGTGCACAACATGAAGAGACGGAACACTGGCGGCTTGTCACAATGCCCCCCGATGACATCACAATAGCGCTGCTGCCTAGAAAACAAGCTGCGCAGAAGAAGTTGTTCTTTGGGTGGGAGGGTGGGCTAGTGGAAGGAGGGGGCAATCTCTTTTTTTCCCGGGTGGTAGGGGGATGACAGGAGAAGGGAAGCGGGTGGTGAGAAAGGTACAGAGGGCAGGGTTTGGGGGCTGGGAAGGAAAGGGAAAAGATTAGGGTTTGGGGATGATGAAAGGGCTTTCTACGGGTAAGGATGGCAAAGGGTGGCAGTGACGGAAAGTCAGGCAACCTGTCCTGTCCGTCTTTTTGTATCGTGAATTGGAAAGACTGCAAGGGGGAGGGGAGTTGCTTGCGCCCTAAAGGAGGAGTTATTCAGATTCATTGCAGTGGGCGGCGGCTGCAAAACGCACCATTCTTCTTGTTTTTGCTCTGCAAAGCAGCCTTTTCAAGGGTTGGCTTGGGTGACAAAATGTCTTGTGTAGGCGTGGGTTTGTCTCCCTCTCGCTCTCTCTCCCTAAGATGTGTCCGGCATAGGCCAGGGTGCCACTCGAGGCCCAAACCAATTCTGGTTATCGCTTCTCGGCCTTTTGGCTAAGATCAAGTGTAGTATCTGTTCTTATCAGTTTAATATCTGATACGTCCCCTATCTGGGGACCATATATTAAATGGATTTTTAGAACAGGGAGATGGAAAAAGAGCTTGCTCTGTCCACTCCACGCATTGACCTGGTATTGCAGTACCTCCAGGAACGGTGCACCCCTTCTTAACCCAGTTTCCAAAAGCAGAACTCGATTCACCTGATTCATATTAGCCCGATTAGCGAATTGAAATGAATTTTTATCTAACACACTTTTTACTTGCTTTATTCATCCAAATAGCAAACTCATCACCACTCAACTTCACCAACTCTGCTATGTCCCGTGCAGTATCTTGTTGTCAGTCTAATCTAGATCATGTGTAATTGAATGGAATAGATCCCTTTTGGACAAAGTGGAGTCAGATGCTGCAGTGACCACAGGTGTGAGAGGATCTACAATTGGCATCTGGTGTTATCTCTCTGCTTCCACTCCAAATAAAGTTACCTGTTGTTACCTGAACGTCAAATACTAAGAATGGGCGGCCTATGAAAGAATTAGTACTTTCATTAAGTATACTAAACCGGCTAATTGGGAATAGACAAACTGTAAAAAGCCCTCTGAGAAAGCCCCTCTCTAACCTTTGTTAGTAAGCTTTTCTGTAGCCTGCCTGTTGATGTATTTTCGGTTTGAACAGTGCACAACATGAAGAGACGGAACACTGGCGGCTTGTCACAATGCCCCCCGATGACATCACAATAGCGCTGCTGCCTAGAAAACAAGCTGCGCAGAAGAAGTTGTTCTTTGGGTGGGAGGGTGGGCTAGTGGAAGGAGGGGGCAATCTCTTTTTTTCCCGGGTGGTAGGGGGATGACAGGAGAAGGGAAGCGGGTGGTGAGAAAGGTACAGAGGGCAGGGTTTGGGGGCTGGGAAGGAAAGGGAAAAGATTAGGGTTTGGGGATGATGAAAGGGCTTTCTACGGGTAAGGATGGCAAAGGGTGGCAGTGACGGAAAGTCAGGCAACCTGTCCTGTCCGTCTTTTTGTATCGTGAATTGGAAAGACTGCAAGGGGGAGGGGAGTTGCTTGCGCCCTAAAGGAGGAGTTATTCAGATTCATTGCAGTGGGCGGCGGCTGCAAAACGCACCATTCTTCTTGTTTTTGCTCTGCAAAGCAGCCTTTTCAAGGGTTGGCTTGGGTGACAAAATGTCTTGTGTAGGCGTGGGTTTGTCTCCCTCTCGCTCTCTCTCCCTAAGATGTGTCCGGCATAGGCCAGGGTGCCACTCGAGGCCCAAACCAATTCTGGTTATCGCTTCTCGGCCTTTTGGCTAAGATCAAGTGTAGTATCTGTTCTTATCAGTTTAATATCTGATACGTCCCCTATCTGGGGACCATATATTAAATGGATTTTTAGAACAGGGAGATGGAAAAAGAGCTTGCTCTGTCCACTCCACGCATTGACCTGGTATTGCAGTACCTCCAGGAACGGTGCACCCCTTCTTAACCCAGTTTCCAAAAGCAGAACTCGATTCACCTGATTCATATTAGCCCGATTAGCGAATTGAAATGAATTTTTATCTAACACACTTTTTACTTGCTTTATTCATCCAAATAGCAAACTCATCACCACTCAACTTCACCAACTCTGCTATGTCCCGTGCAGTATCTTGTTGTCAGTCTAATCTAGATCATGTGTAATTGAATGGAATAGATCCCTTTTGGACAAAGTGGAGTCAGATGCTGCAGTGACCACAGGTGTGAGAGGATCTACAATTGGCATCTGGTGTTATCTCTCTGCTTCCACTCCAAATAAAGTTACCTGTTGTTACCTGAACGTCAAATACTAAGAATGGGCGGCCTATGAAAGAATTAGTACTTTCATTAAGTATACTAAACCGGCTAATTGGGAATAGACAAACTGTAAAAAGCCCTCTGAGAAAGCCCCTCTCTAACCTTTGTTAGTAAGCTTTTCTGTAGCCTGCCTGTTGATGTATTTTCGGTTTGAACAGTGCACAACATGAAGAGACGGAACACTGGCGGCTTGTCACAATGCCCCCCGATGACATCACAATAGCGCTGCTGCCTAGAAAACAAGCTGCGCAGAAGAAGTTGTTCTTTGGGTGGGAGGGTGGGCTAGTGGAAGGAGGGGGCAATCTCTTTTTTTCCCGGGTGGTAGGGGGATGACAGGAGAAGGGAAGCGGGTGGTGAGAAAGGTACAGAGGGCAGGGTTTGGGGGCTGGGAAGGAAAGGGAAAAGATTAGGGTTTGGGGATGATGAAAGGGCTTTCTACGGGTAAGGATGGCAAAGGGTGGCAGTGACGGAAAGTCAGGCAACCTGTCCTGTCCGTCTTTTTGTATCGTGAATTGGAAAGACTGCAAGGGGGAGGGGAGTTGCTTGCGCCCTAAAGGAGGAGTTATTCAGATTCATTGCAGTGGGCGGCGGCTGCAAAACGCACCATTCTTCTTGTTTTTGCTCTGCAAAGCAGCCTTTTCAAGGGTTGGCTTGGGTGACAAAATGTCTTGTGTAGGCGTGGGTTTGTCTCCCTCTCGCTCTCTCTCCCTAAGATGTGTCCGGCATAGGCCAGGGTGCCACTCGAGGCCCAAACCAATTCTGGTTATCGCTTCTCGGCCTTTTGGCTAAGATCATGTGTAGTGTTGTTCGAAGAGGTGGTTTAAGCTCCAGGCCACCTTAGTACAATGATACAATGCACACTGGAAGGTTGCGCTTGCTAGTACTCTGGGGGGATAGTATATTCATCTAGAGGAAAACATGGCCCTACCAGGATCAAGGCTATTAGACTGAGTAAGGGTGGGGGGCTATGGTACAACGTGCCCCAGGACTGACGACCCTGGAGTGAGTCTGAGCTTGCTGGCTTGGGACCCCGGCAAGCCTTGGGCTCTGTAGCACACCGTACCTTGCCTTTTCATACTTTTTGAGCATATTACCCTATCCCGGCCTTCTGGCTAGGAAGGGAATTTTTATAATCCCGGTCGGAGGTCTGGTCAGCTTTGGGCTGAGAAACTAACACCCGGTTAGAGGTCCGGGTCAGCTTCGGCTGAGAAACCAACACCCGGTTGGAGGTCTGGGTCAGCTTCGGCTGAGAAACCAACACCCGGTTGGAGGTCCGGTTAGCCTTGGGCGTCCTGTCCGTCTTTTTGTATCGTGAATTGGAAAGACTGCAAGGGGGAGGGGAGTTGCTTGCGCCCTAAAGGAGGAGTTATTCAGATTCATTGCAGTGGGCGGCGGCTGCAAAACGCACCATTCTTCTTGTTTTTGCTCTGCAAAGCAGCCTTTTCAAGGGTTGGCTTGGGTGACAAAATGTCTTGTGTAGGCGTGGGTTTGTCTCCCTCTCGCTCTCTCTCCCTAAGATGTGTCCGGCATAGGCCAGGGTGCCACTCGAGGCCCAAACCAATTCTGGTTATCGCTTCTCGGCCTTTTGGCTAAGATCAAGTGTAGTATCTGTTCTTATCAGTTTAATATCTGATACGTCCCCTATCTGGGGACCATATATTAAATGGATTTTTAGAACAGGGAGATGGAAAAAGAGCTTGCTCTGTCCACTCCACGCATTGACCTGGTATTGCAGTACCTCCAGGAACGGTGCACCCCTTCTTAACCCAGTTTCCAAAAGCAGAACTCGATTCACCTGATTCATATTAGCCCGATTAGAGAATTGAAATGAATTTTTATCTAACACACTTTTTACTTGCTTTATTCATCCAAATAGCAAACTCATCACCACTCAACTTCACCAACTCTGCTATGTCCCGTGCAGTATCTTGTTGTCAGTCTAATCTAGATCATGTGTAATTGAATGGAATAGATCCCTTTTGGACAAAGTGGAGTCAGATGCTGCAGTGACCACAGGTGTGAGAGGATCTACAATTGGCATCTGGTGTTATCTCTCTGCTTCCACTCCAAATAAAGTTACCTGTTGTTACCTGAACGTCAAATACTAAGAATGGGCGGCCTATGAAAGAATTAGTACTTTCATTAAGTATACTAAACCGGCTAATTGGGAATAGACAAACTGTAAAAAGCCCTCTGAGAAAGCCCCTCTCTAACCTTTGTTAGTAAGCTTTTCTGTAGCCTGCCTGTTGATGTATTTTCGGTTTGAACAGTGCACAACATGAAGAGACGGAACACTGGCGGCTTGTCACAATGCCCCCCGATGACATCACAATAGCGCTGCTGCCTAGAAAACAAGCTGCGCAGAAGAAGTTGTTCTTTGGGTGGGAGGGTGGGCTAGTGGAAGGAGGGGGCAATCTCTTTTTTTCCCGGGTGGTAGGGGGATGACAGGAGAAGGGAAGCGGGTGGTGAGAAAGGTACAGAGGGCAGGGTTTGGGGGCTGGGAAGGAAAGGGAAAAGATTAGGGTTTGGGGATGATGAAAGGGCTTTCTACGGGTAAGGATGGCAAAGGGTGGCAGTGACGGAAAGTCAGGCAACCTGTCCTGTCCGTCTTTTTGTATCGTGAATTGGAAAGACTGCAAGGGGGAGGGGAGTTGCTTGCGCCCTAAAGGAGGAGTTATTCAGATTCATTGCAGTGGGCGGCGGCTGCAAAACGCACCATTCTTCTTGTTTTTGCTCTGCAAAGCAGCCTTTTCAAGGGTTGGCTTGGGTGACAAAATGTCTTGTGTAGGCGTGGGTTTGTCTCCCTCTCGCTCTCTCTCCCTAAGATGTGTCCGGCATAGGCCAGGGTGCCACTCGAGGCCCAAACCAATTCTGGTTATCGCTTCTCGGCCTTTTGGCTAAGATCAAGTGTAGTATCTGTTCTTATCAGTTTAATATCTGATACGTCCCCTATCTGGGGACCATATATTAAATGGATTTTTAGAACAGGGAGATGGAAAAAGAGCTTGCTCTGTCCACTCCACGCATTGACCTGGTATTGCAGTACCTCCAGGAACGGTGCACCCCTTCTTAACCCAGTTTCCAAAAGCAGAACTCGATTCACCTGATTCATATTAGCCCGATTAGCGAATTGAAATGAATTTTTATCTAACACACTTTTTACTTGCTTTATTCATCCAAATAGCAAACTCATCACCACTCAACTTCACCAACTCTGCTATGTCCCGTGCAGTATCTTGTTGTCAGTCTAATCTAGATCATGTGTAATTGAATGGAATAGATCCCTTTTGGACAAAGTGGAGTCAGATGCTGCAGTGACCACAGGTGTGAGAGGATCTACAATTGGCATCTGGTGTTATCTCTCTGCTTCCACTCCAAATAAAGTTACCTGTTGTTACCTGAACGTCAAATACTAAGAATGGGCGGCCTATGAAAGAATTAGTACTTTCATTAAGTATACTAAACCGGCTAATTGGGAATAGACAAACTGTAAAAAGCCCTCTGAGAAAGCCCCTCTCTAACCTTTGTTAGTAAGCTTTTCTGTAGCCTGCCTGTTGATGTATTTTCGGTTTGAACAGTGCACAACATGAAGAGACGGAACACTGGCGGCTTGTCACAATGCCCCCCGATGACATCACAATAGCGCTGCTGCCTAGAAAACAAGCTGCGCAGAAGAAGTTGTTCTTTGGGTGGGAGGGTGGGCTAGTGGAAGGAGGGGGCAATCTCTTTTTTTCCCGGGTGGTAGGGGGATGACAGGAGAAGGGAAGCGGGTGGTGAGAAAGGTACAGAGGGCAGGGTTTGGGGGCTGGGAAGGAAAGGGAAAAGATTAGGGTTTGGGGATGATGAAAGGGCTTTCTACGGGTAAGGATGGCAAAGGGTGGCAGTGACGGAAAGTCAGGCAACCTGTCCTGTCCGTCTTTTTGTATCGTGAATTGGAAAGACTGCAAGGGGGAGGGGAGTTGCTTGCGCCCTAAAGGAGGAGTTATTCAGATTCATTGCAGTGGGCGGCGGCTGCAAAACGCACCATTCTTCTTGTTTTTGCTCTGCAAAGCAGCCTTTTCAAGGGTTGGCTTGGGTGACAAAATGTCTTGTGTAGGCGTGGGTTTGTCTCCCTCTCGCTCTCTCTCCCTAAGATGTGTCCGGCATAGGCCAGGGTGCCACTCGAGGCCCAAACCAATTCTGGTTATCGCTTCTCGCCCTCTTGGCTAAGATCAAGTGTAGTATCTGTTCTTATCAGTTTAATATCTGATACGTCCCCTATCTGGGGACCATATATTAAATGGATTTTTAGAACAGGGAGATGGAAAAAGAGCTTGCTCTGTCCACTCCACGCATTGACCTGGTATTGCAGTACCTCCAGGAACGGTGCACCCCTTCTTAACCCAGTTTCCAAAAGCAGAACTCGATTCACCTGATTCATATTAGCCCGATTAGCGAATTGAAATGAATTTTTATCTAACACACTTTTTACTTGCTTTATTCATCCAAATAGCAAACTCATCACCACTCAACTTCACCAACTCTGCTATGTCCCGTGCAGTATCTTGTTGTCAGTCTAATCTAGATCATGTGTAATTGAATGGAATAGATCCCTTTTGGACAAAGTGGAGTCAGATGCTGCAGTGACCACAGGTGTGAGAGGATCTACAATTGGCATCTGGTGTTATCTCTCTGCTTCCACTCCAAATAAAGTTACCTGTTGTTACCTGAACGTCAAATACTAAGAATGGGCGGCCTATGAAAGAATTAGTACTTTCATTAAGTATACTAAACCGGCTAATTGGGAATAGACAAACTGTAAAAAGCCCTCTGAGAAAGCCCCTCTCTAACCTTTGTTAGTAAGCTTTTCTGTAGCCTGCCTGTTGATGTATTTTCGGTTTGAACAGTGCACAACATGAAGAGACGGAACACTGGCGGCTTGTCACAATGCCCCCCGATGACATCACAATAGCGCTGCTGCCTAGAAAACAAGCTGCGCAGAAGAAGTTGTTCTTTGGGTGGGAGGGTGGGCTAGTGGAAGGAGGGGGCGATCTCTTTTTTTCCCGGGTGGTAGGGGGATGACAGGAGAAGGGAAGCGGGTGGTGAGAAAGGTACAGAGGGCAGGGTTTGGGGGCTGGGAAGGAAAGGGAAAAGATTAGGGTTTGGGGATGATGAAAGGGCTTTCTACGGGTAAGGATGGCAAAGGGTGTCAGTGACGGAAAGTCAGGCAACCTGTCCTGTCCGTCTTTTTGTATCGTGAATTGGAAAGACTGCAAGGGGGAGGGGAGTTGCTTGCGCCCTAAAGGAGGAGTTATTCAGATTCATTGCAGTGGGCGGCGGCTGCAAAACGCACCATTCTTCTTGTTTTTGCTCTGCAAAGCAGCCTTTTCAAGGGTTGGCTTGGGTGACAAAATGTCTTGTGTAGGCGTGGGTTTGTCTCCCTCTCGCTCTCTCTCCCTAAGATGTGTCCGGCATAGGCCAGGGTGCCACTCGAGGCCCAAACCAATTCTGGTTATCGCTTCTCGGCCTTTTGGCTAAGATCAAGTGTAGTATCTGTTCTTATCAGTTTAATATCTGATACGTCCCCTATCTGGGGACCATATATTAAATGGATTTTTAGAACAGGGAGATGGAAAAAGAGCTTGCTCTGTCCACTCCACGCATTGACCTGGTATTGCAGTACCTCCAGGAACGGTGCACCCCTTCTTAACCCAGTTTCCAAAAGCAGAACTCGATTCACCTGATTCATATTAGCCCGATTAGCGAATTGAAATGAATTTTTATCTAACACACTTTTTACTTGCTTTATTCATCCAAATAGCAAACTCATCACCACTCAACTTCACCAACTCTGCTATGTCCCGTGCAGTATCTTGTTGTCAGTCTAATCTAGATCATGTGTAATTGAATGGAATAGATCCCTTTTGGACAAAGTGGAGTCAGATGCTGCAGTGACCACAGGTGTGAGAGGATCTACAATTGGCATCTGGTGTTATCTCTCTGCTTCCACTCCAAATAAAGTTACCTGTTGTTACCTGAACGTCAAATACTAAGAATGGGCGGCCTATGAAAGAATTAGTACTTTCATTAAGTATACTAAACCGGCTAATTGGGAATAGACAAACTGTAAAAAGCCCTCTGAGAAAGCCCCTCTCTAACCTTTGTTAGTAAGCTTTTCTGTAGCCTGCCTGTTGATGTATTTTCGGTTTGAACAGTGCACAACATGAAGAGACGGAACACTGGCGGCTTGTCACAATGCCCCCCGATGACATCACAATAGCGCTGCTGCCTAGAAAACAAGCTGCGCAGAAGAAGTTGTTCTTTGGGTGGGAGGGTGGGCTAGTGGAAGGAGGGGGCGATCTCTTTTTTTCCCGGGTGGTAGGGGGATGACAGGAGAAGGGAAGCGGGTGGTGAGAAAGGTACAGAGGGCAGGGTTTGGGGGCTGGGAAGGAAAGGGAAAAGATTAGGGTTTGGGGATGATGAAAGGGCTTTCTACGGGTAAGGATGGCAAAGGGTGTCAGTGACGGAAAGTCAGGCAACCTGTCCTGTCCGTCTTTTTGTATCGTGAATTGGAAAGACTGCAAGGGGGAGGGGAGTTGCTTGCGCCCTAAAGGAGGAGTTATTCAGATTCATTGCAGTGGGCGGCGGCTGCAAAACGCACCATTCTTCTTGTTTTTGCTCTGCAAAGCAGCCTTTTCAAGGGTTGGCTTGGGTGACAAAATGTCTTGTGTAGGCGTGGGTTTGTCTCCCTCTCGCTCTCTCTCCCTAAGATGTGTCCGGCATAGGCCAGGGTGCCACTCGAGGCCCAAACCAATTCTGGTTATCGCTTCTCGGCCTTTTGGCTAAGATCAAGTGTAGTATCTGTTCTTATCAGTTTAATATCTGATACGTCCCCTATCTGGGGACCATATATTAAATGGATTTTTAGAACAGGGAGATGGAAAAAGAGCTTGCTCTGTCCACTCCACGCATTGACCTGGTATTGCAGTACCTCCAGGAACGGTGCACCCCTTCTTAACCCAGTTTCCAAAAGCAGAACTCGATTCACCTGATTCATATTAGCCCGATTAGCGAATTGAAATGAATTTTTATCTAACACACTTTTTACTTGCTTTATTCATCCAAATAGCAAACTCATCACCACTCAACTTCACCAACTCTGCTATGTCCCGTGCAGTATCTTGTTGTCAGTCTAATCTAGATCATGTGTAATTGAATGGAATAGATCCCTTTTGGACAAAGTGGAGTCAGATGCTGCAGTGACCACAGGTGTGAGAGGATCTACAATTGGCATCTGGTGTTATCTCTCTGCTTCCACTCCAAATAAAGTTACCTGTTGTTACCTGAACGTCAAATACTAAGAATGGGCGGCCTATGAAAGAATTAGTACTTTCATTAAGTATACTAAACCGGCTAATTGGGAATAGACAAACTGTAAAAAGCCCTCTGAGAAAGCCCCTCTCTAACCTTTGTTAGTAAGCTTTTCTGTAGCCTGCCTGTTGATGTATTTTCGGTTTGAACAGTGCACAACATGAAGAGACGGAACACTGGCGGCTTGTCACAATGCCCCCCGATGACATCACAATAGCGCTGCTGCCTAGAAAACAAGCTGCGCAGAAGAAGTTGTTCTTTGGGTGGGAGGGTGGGCTAGTGGAAGGAGGGGGCAATCTCTTTTTTTCCCGGGTGGTAGGGGGATGACAGGAGAAGGGAAGCGGGTGGTGAGAAAGGTACAGAGGGCAGGGTTTGGGGGCTGGGAAGGAAAGGGAAAAGATTAGGGTTTGGGGATGATGAAAGGGCTTTCTACGGGTAAGGATGGCAAAGGGTGGCAGTGACGGAAAGTCAGGCAACCTGTCCTGTCCGTCTTTTTGTATCGTGAATTGGAAAGACTGCAAGGGGGAGGGGAGTTGCTTGCGCCCTAAAGGAGGAGTTATTCAGATTCATTGCAGTGGGCGGCGGCTGCAAAACGCACCATTCTTCTTGTTTTTGCTCTGCAAAGCAGCCTTTTCAAGGGTTGGCTTGGGTGACAAAATGTCTTGTGTAGGCGTGGGTTTGTCTCCCTCTCGCTCTCTCTCCCTAAGATGTGTCCGGCATAGGCCAGGGTGCCACTCGAGGCCCAAACCAATTCTGGTTATCGCTTCTCGGCCTTTTGGCTAAGATCAAGTGTAGTATCTGTTCTTATCAGTTTAATATCTGATACGTCCCCTATCTGGGGACCATATATTAAATGGATTTTTAGAACAGGGAGATGGAAAAAGAGCTTGCTCTGTCCACTCCACGCATTGACCTGGTATTGCAGTACCTCCAGGAACGGTGCACCCCTTCTTAACCCAGTTTCCAAAAGCAGAACTCGATTCACCTGATTCATATTAGCCCGATTAGCGAATTGAAATGAATTTTTATCTAACACACTTTTTACTTGCTTTATTCATCCAAATAGCAAACTCATCACCACTCAACTTCACCAACTCTGCTATGTCCCGTGCAGTATCTTGTTGTCAGTCTAATCTAGATCATGTGTAATTGAATGGAATAGATCCCTTTTGGACAAAGTGGAGTCAGATGCTGCAGTGACCACAGGTGTGAGAGGATCTACAATTGGCATCTGGTGTTATCTCTCTGCTTCCACTCCAAATAAAGTTACCTGTTGTTACCTGAACGTCAAATACTAAGAATGGGCGGCCTATGAAAGAATTAGTACTTTCATTAAGTATACTAAACCGGCTAATTGGGAATAGACAAACTGTAAAAAGCCCTCTGAGAAAGCCCCTCTCTAACCTTTGTTAGTAAGCTTTTCTGTAGCCTGCCTGTTGATGTATTTTCGGTTTGAACAGTGCACAACATGAAGAGACGGAACACTGGCGGCTTGTCACAATGCCCCCCGATGACATCACAATAGCGCTGCTGCCTAGAAAACAAGCTGCGCAGAAGAAGTTGTTCTTTGGGTGGGAGGGTGGGCTAGTGGAAGGAGGGGGCAATCTCTTTTTTTCCCGGGTGGTAGGGGGATGACAGGAGAAGGGAAGCGGGTGGTGAGAAAGGTACAGAGGGCAGGGTTTGGGGGCTGGGAAGGAAAGGGAAAAGATTAGGGTTTGGGGATGATGAAAGGGCTTTCTACGGGTAAGGATGGCAAAGGGTGGCAGTGACGGAAAGTCAGGCAACCTGTCCTGTCCGTCTTTTTGTATCGTGAATTGGAAAGACTGCAAGGGGGAGGGGAGTTGCTTGCGCCCTAAAGGAGGAGTTATTCAGATTCATTGCAGTGGGCGGCGGCTGCAAAACGCACCATTCTTCTTGTTTTTGCTCTGCAAAGCAGCCTTTTCAAGGGTTGGCTTGGGTGACAAAATGTCTTGTGTAGGCGTGGGTTTGTCTCCCTCTCGCTCTCTCTCCCTAAGATGTGTCCGGCATAGGCCAGGGTGCCACTCGAGGCCCAAACCAATTCTGGTTATCGCTTCTCGGCCTTTTGGCTAAGATCAAGTGTAGTATCTGTTCTTATCAGTTTAATATCTGATACGTCCCCTATCTGGGGACCATATATTAAATGGATTTTTAGAACAGGGAGATGGAAAAAGAGCTTGCTCTGTCCACTCCACGCATTGACCTGGTATTGCAGTACCTCCAGGAACGGTGCACCCCTTCTTAACCCAGTTTCCAAAAGCAGAACTCGATTCACCTGATTCATATTAGCCCGATTAGCGAATTGAAATGAATTTTTATCTAACACACTTTTTACTTGCTTTATTCATCCAAATAGCAAACTCATCACCACTCAACTTCACCAACTCTGCTATGTCCCGTGCAGTATCTTGTTGTCAGTCTAATCTAGATCATGTGTAATTGAATGGAATAGATCCCTTTTGGACAAAGTGGAGTCAGATGCTGCAGTGACCACAGGTGTGAGAGGATCTACAATTGGCATCTGGTGTTATCTCTCTGCTTCCACTCCAAATAAAGTTACCTGTTGTTACCTGAACGTCAAATACTAAGAATGGGCGGCCTATGAAAGAATTAGTACTTTCATTAAGTATACTAAACCGGCTAATTGGGAATAGACAAACTGTAAAAAGCCCTCTGAGAAAGCCCCTCTCTAACCTTTGTTAGTAAGCTTTTCTGTAGCCTGCCTGTTGATGTATTTTCGGTTTGAACAGTGCACAACATGAAGAGACGGAACACTGGCGGCTTGTCACAATGCCCCCCGATGACATCACAATAGCGCTGCTGCCTAGAAAACAAGCTGCGCAGAAGAAGTTGTTCTTTGGGTGGGAGGGTGGGCTAGTGGAAGGAGGGGGCAATCTCTTTTTTTCCCGGGTGGTAGGGGGATGACAGGAGAAGGGAAGCGGGTGGTGAGAAAGGTACAGAGGGCAGGGTTTGGGGGCTGGGAAGGAAAGGGAAAAGATTAGGGTTTGGGGATGATGAAAGGGCTTTCTACGGGTAAGGATGGCAAAGGGTGGCAGTGACGGAAAGTCAGGCAACCTGTCCTGTCCGTCTTTTTGTATCGTGAATTGGAAAGACTGCAAGGGGGAGGGGAGTTGCTTGCGCCCTAAAGGAGGAGTTATTCAGATTCATTGCAGTGGGCGGCGGCTGCAAAACGCACCATTCTTCTTGTTTTTGCTCTGCAAAGCAGCCTTTTCAAGGGTTGGCTTGGGTGACAAAATGTCTTGTGTAGGCGTGGGTTTGTCTCCCTCTCGCTCTCTCTCCCTAAGATGTGTCCGGCATAGGCCAGGGTGCCACTCGAGGCCCAAACCAATTCTGGTTATCGCTTCTCGGCCTTTTGGCTAAGATCAAGTGTAGTATCTGTTCTTATCAGTTTAATATCTGATACGTCCCCTATCTGGGGACCATATATTAAATGGATTTTTAGAACAGGGAGATGGAAAAAGAGCTTGCTCTGTCCACTCCACGCATTGACCTGGTATTGCAGTACCTCCAGGAACGGTGCACCCCTTCTTAACCCAGTTTCCAAAAGCAGAACTCGATTCACCTGATTCATATTAGCCCGATTAGCGAATTGAAATGAATTTTTATCTAACACACTTTTTACTTGCTTTATTCATCCAAATAGCAAACTCATCACCACTCAACTTCACCAACTCTGCTATGTCCCGTGCAGTATCTTGTTGTCAGTCTAATCTAGATCATGTGTAATTGAATGGAATAGATCCCTTTTGGACAAAGTGGAGTCAGATGCTGCAGTGACCACAGGTGTGAGAGGATCTACAATTGGCATCTGGTGTTATCTCTCTGCTTCCACTCCAAATAAAGTTACCTGTTGTTACCTGAACGTCAAATACTAAGAATGGGCGGCCTATGAAAGAATTAGTACTTTCATTAAGTATACTAAACCGGCTAATTGGGAATAGACAAACTGTAAAAAGCCCTCTGAGAAAGCCCCTCTCTAACCTTTGTTAGTAAGCTTTTCTGTAGCCTGCCTGTTGATGTATTTTCGGTTTGAACAGTGCACAACATGAAGAGACGGAACACTGGCGGCTTGTCACAATGCCCCCCGATGACATCACAATAGCGCTGCTGCCTAGAAAACAAGCTGCGCAGAAGAAGTTGTTCTTTGGGTGGGAGGGTGGGCTAGTGGAAGGAGGGGGCAATCTCTTTTTTTCCCGGGTGGTAGGGGGATGACAGGAGAAGGGAAGCGGGTGGTGAGAAAGGTACAGAGGGCAGGGTTTGGGGGCTGGGAAGGAAAGGGAAAAGATTAGGGTTTGGGGATGATGAAAGGGCTTTCTACGGGTAAGGATGGCAAAGGGTGGCAGTGACGGAAAGTCAGGCAACCTGTCCTGTCCGTCTTTTTGTATCGTGAATTGGAAAGACTGCAAGGGGGAGGGGAGTTGCTTGCGCCCTAAAGGAGGAGTTATTCAGATTCATTGCAGTGGGCGGCGGCTGCAAAACGCACCATTCTTCTTGTTTTTGCTCTGCAAAGCAGCCTTTTCAAGGGTTGGCTTGGGTGACAAAATGTCTTGTGTAGGCGTGGGTTTGTCTCCCTCTCGCTCTCTCTCCCTAAGATGTGTCCGGCATAGGCCAGGGTGCCACTCGAGGCCCAAACCAATTCTGGTTATCGCTTCTCGGCCTTTTGGCTAAGATCAAGTGTAGTATCTGTTCTTATCAGTTTAATATCTAATACGTCCCCTATCTGGGGACCATATATTAAATGGATTTTTAGAACAGGGAGATGGAAAAAGAGCTTGCTCTGTCCACTCCACGCATTGACCTGGTATTGCAGTACCTCCAGGAACGGTGCACCCCTTCTTAACCCAGTTTCCAAAAGCAGAACTCGATTCACCTGATTCATATTAGCCCGATTAGCGAATTGAAATGAATTTTTATCTAACACACTTTTTACTTGCTTTATTCATCCAAATAGCAAACTCATCACCACTCAACTTCACCAACTCTGCTATGTCCCGTGCAGTATCTTGTTGTCAGTCTAATCTAGATCATGTGTAATTGAATGGAATAGATCCCTTTTGGACAAAGTGGAGTCAGATGCTGCAGTGACCACAGGTGTGAGAGGATCTACAATTGGCATCTGGTGTTATCTCTCTGCTTCCACTCCAAATAAAGTTACCTGTTGTTACCTGAACGTCAAATACTAAGAATGGGCGGCCTATGAAAGAATTAGTACTTTCATTAAGTATACTAAACCGGCTAATTGGGAATAGACAAACTGTAAAAAGCCCTCTGAGAAAGCCCCTCTCTAACCTTTGTTAGTAAGCTTTTCTGTAGCCTGCCTGTTGATGTATTTTCGGTTTGAACAGTGCACAACATGAAGAGACGGAACACTGGCGGCTTGTCACAATGCCCCCCGATGACATCACAATAGCGCTGCTGCCTAGAAAACAAGCTGCGCAGAAGAAGTTGTTCTTTGGGTGGGAGGGTGGGCTAGTGGAAGGAGGGGGCAATCTCTTTTTTTCCCGGGTGGTAGGGGGATGACAGGAGAAGGGAAGCGGGTGGTGAGAAAGGTACAGAGGGCAGGGTTTGGGGGCTGGGAAGGAAAGGGAAAAGATTAGGGTTTGGGGATGATGAAAGGGCTTTCTACGGGTAAGGATGGCAAAGGGTGGCAGTGACGGAAAGTCAGGCAACCTGTCCTGTCCGTCTTTTTGTATCGTGAATTGGAAAGACTGCAAGGGGGAGGGGAGTTGCTTGCGCCCTAAAGGAGGAGTTATTCAGATTCATTGCAGTGGGCGGCGGCTGCAAAACGCACCATTCTTCTTGTTTTTGCTCTGCAAAGCAGCCTTTTCAAGGGTTGGCTTGGGTGACAAAATGTCTTGTGTAGGCGTGGGTTTGTCTCCCTCTCGCTCTCTCTCCCTAAGATGTGTCCGGCATAGGCCAGGGTGCCACTCGAGGCCCAAACCAATTCTGGTTATCGCTTCTCGGCCTTTTGGCTAAGATCAAGTGTAGTATCTGTTCTTATCAGTTTAATATCTGATACGTCCCCTATCTGGGGACCATATATTAAATGGATTTTTAGAACAGGGAGATGGAAAAAGAGCTTGCTCTGTCCACTCCACGCATTGACCTGGTATTGCAGTACCTCCAGGAACGGTGCACCCCTTCTTAACCCAGTTTCCAAAAGCAGAACTCGATTCACCTGATTCATATTAGCCCGATTAGCGAATTGAAATGAATTTTTATCTAACACACTTTTTACTTGCTTTATTCATCCAAATAGCAAACTCATCACCACTCAACTTCACCAACTCTGCTATGTCCCGTGTAGTATCTTGTTGTCAGTCTAATCTAGATCATGTGTAATTGAATGGAATAGATCCCTTTTGGACAAAGTGGAGTCAGATGCTGCAGTGACCACAGGTGTGAGAGGATCTACAATTGGCATCTGGTGTTATCTCTCTGCTTCCACTCCAAATAAAGTTACCTGTTGTTACCTGAACGTCAAATACTAAGAATGGGCGGCCTATGAAAGAATTAGTACTTTCATTAAGTATACTAAACCGGCTAATTGGGAATAGACAAACTGTAAAAAGCCCTCTGAGAAAGCCCCTCTCTAACCTTTGTTAGTAAGCTTTTCTGTAGCCTGCCTGTTGATGTATTTTCGGTTTGAACAGTGCACAACATGAAGAGACGGAACACTGGCGGCTTGTCACAATGCCCCCCGATGACATCACAATAGCGCTGCTGCCTAGAAAACAAGCTGCGCAGAAGAAGTTGTTCTTTGGGTGGGAGGGTGGGCTAGTGGAAGGAGGGGGCAATCTCTTTTTTTCCCGGGTGGTAGGGGGATGACAGGAGAAGGGAAGCGGGTGGTGAGAAAGGTACAGAGGGCAGGGTTTGGGGGCTGGGAAGGAAAGGGAAAAGATTAGGGTTTGGGGATGATGAAAGGGCTTTCTACGGGTAAGGATGGCAAAGGGTGGCAGTGACGGAAAGTCAGGCAACCTGTCCTGTCCGTCTTTTTGTATCGTGAATTGGAAAGACTGCAAGGGGGAGGGGAGTTGCTTGCGCCCTAAAGGAGGAGTTATTCAGATTCATTGCAGTGGGCGGCGGCTGCAAAACGCACCATTCTTCTTGTTTTTGCTCTGCAAAGCAGCCTTTTCAAGGGTTGGCTTGGGTGACAAAATGTCTTGTGTAGGCGTGGGTTTGTCTCCCTCTCGCTCTCTCTCCCTAAGATGTGTCCGGCATAGGCCAGGGTGCCACTCGAGGCCCAAACCAATTCTGGTTATCGCTTCTCGGCCTTTTGGCTAAGATCAAGTGTAGTATCTGTTCTTATCAGTTTAATATCTGATACGTCCCCTATCTGGGGACCATATATTAAATGGATTTTTAGAACAGGGAGATGGAAAAAGAGCTTGCTCTGTCCACTCCACGCATTGACCTGGTATTGCAGTACCTCCAGGAACGGTGCACCCCTTCTTAACCCAGTTTCCAAAAGCAGAACTCGATTCACCTGATTCATATTAGCCCGATTAGCGAATTGAAATGAATTTTTATCTAACACACTTTTTACTTGCTTTATTCATCCAAATAGCAAACTCATCACCACTCAACTTCACCAACTCTGCTATGTCCCGTGCAGTATCTTGTTGTCAGTCTAATCTAGATCATGTGTAATTGAATGGAATAGATCCCTTTTGGACAAAGTGGAGTCAGATGCTGCAGTGACCACAGGTGTGAGAGGATCTACAATTGGCATCTGGTGTTATCTCTCTGCTTCCACTCCAAATAAAGTTACCTGTTGTTACCTGAACGTCAAATACTAAGAATGGGCGGCCTATGAAAGAATTAGTACTTTCATTAAGTATACTAAACCGGCTAATTGGGAATAGACAAACTGTAAAAAGCCCTCTGAGAAAGCCCCTCTCTAACCTTTGTTAGTAAGCTTTTCTGTAGCCTGCCTGTTGATGTATTTTCGGTTTGAACAGTGCACAACATGAAGAGACGGAACACTGGCGGCTTGTCACAATGCCCCCCGATGACATCACAATAGCGCTGCTGCCTAGAAAACAAGCTGCGCAGAAGAAGTTGTTCTTTGGGTGGGAGGGTGGGCTAGTGGAAGGAGGGGGCAATCTCTTTTTTTCCCGGGTGGTAGGGGGATGACAGGAGAAGGGAAGCGGGTGGTGAGAAAGGTACAGAGGGCAGGGTTTGGGGGCTGGGAAGGAAAGGGAAAAGATTAGGGTTTGGGGATGATGAAAGGGCTTTCTACGGGTAAGGATGGCAAAGGGTGGCAGTGACGGAAAGTCAGGCAACCTGTCCTGTCCGTCTTTTTGTATCGTGAATTGGAAAGACTGCAAGGGGGAGGGGAGTTGCTTGCGCCCTAAAGGAGGAGTTATTCAGATTCATTGCAGTGGGCGGCGGCTGCAAAACGCACCATTCTTCTTGTTTTTGCTCTGCAAAGCAGCCTTTTCAAGGGTTGGCTTGGGTGACAAAATGTCTTGTGTAGGCGTGGGTTTGTCTCCCTCTCGCTCTCTCTCCCTAAGATGTGTCCGGCATAGGCCAGGGTGCCACTCGAGGCCCAAACCAATTCTGGTTATCGCTTCTCGGCCTTTTGGCTAAGATCAAGTGTAGTATCTGTTCTTATCAGTTTAATATCTGATACGTCCCCTATCTGGGGACCATATATTAAATGGATTTTTAGAACAGGGAGATGGAAAAAGAGCTTGCTCTGTCCACTCCACGCATTGACCTGGTATTGCAGTACCTCCAGGAACGGTGCACCCCTTCTTAACCCAGTTTCCAAAAGCAGAACTCGATTCACCTGATTCATATTAGCCCGATTAGCGAATTGAAATGAATTTTTATCTAACACACTTTTTACTTGCTTTATTCATCCAAATAGCAAACTCATCACCACTCAACTTCACCAACTCTGCTATGTCCCGTGCAGTATCTTGTTGTCAGTCTAATCTAGATCATGTGTAATTGAATGGAATAGATCCCTTTTGGACAAAGTGGAGTCAGATGCTGCAGTGACCACAGGTGTGAGAGGATCTACAATTGGCATCTGGTGTTATCTCTCTGCTTCCACTCCAAATAAAGTTACCTGTTGTTACCTGAACGTCAAATACTAAGAATGGGCGGCCTATGAAAGAATTAGTACTTTCATTAAGTATACTAAACCGGCTAATTGGGAATAGACAAACTGTAAAAAGCCCTCTGAGAAAGCCCCTCTCTAACCTTTGTTAGTAAGCTTTTCTGTAGCCTGCCTGTTGATGTATTTTCGGTTTGAACAGTGCACAACATGAAGAGACGGAACACTGGCGGCTTGTCACAATGCCCCCCGATGACATCACAATAGCGCTGCTGCCTAGAAAACAAGCTGCGCAGAAGAAGTTGTTCTTTGGGTGGGAGGGTGGGCTAGTGGAAGGAGGGGGCAATCTCTTTTTTTCCCGGGTGGTAGGGGGATGACAGGAGAAGGGAAGCGGGTGGTGAGAAAGGTACAGAGGGCAGGGTTTGGGGGCTGGGAAGGAAAGGGAAAAGATTAGGGTTTGGGGATGATGAAAGGGCTTTCTACGGGTAAGGATGGCAAAGGGTGGCAGTGACGGAAAGTCAGGCAACCTGTCCTGTCCGTCTTTTTGTATCGTGAATTGGAAAGACTGCAAGGGGGAGGGGAGTTGCTTGCGCCCTAAAGGAGGAGTTATTCAGATTCATTGCAGTGGGCGGCGGCTGCAAAACGCACCATTCTTCTTGTTTTTGCTCTGCAAAGCAGCCTTTTCAAGGGTTGGCTTGGGTGACAAAATGTCTTGTGTAGGCGTGGGTTTGTCTCCCTCTCGCTCTCTCTCCCTAAGATGTGTCCGGCATAGGCCAGGGTGCCACTCGAGGCCCAAACCAATTCTGGTTATCGCTTCTCGGCCTTTTGGCTAAGATCAAGTGTAGTATCTGTTCTTATCAGTTTAATATCTGATACGTCCCCTATCTGGGGACCATATATTAAATGGATTTTTAGAACAGGGAGATGGAAAAAGAGCTTGCTCTGTCCACTCCACGCATTGACCTGGTATTGCAGTACCTCCAGGAACGGTGCACCCCTTCTTAACCCAGTTTCCAAAAGCAGAACTCGATTCACCTGATTCATATTAGCCCGATTAGCGAATTGAAATGAATTTTTATCTAACACACTTTTTACTTGCTTTATTCATCCAAATAGCAAACTCATCACCACTCAACTTCACCAACTCTGCTATGTCCCGTGCAGTATCTTGTTGTCAGTCTAATCTAGATCATGTGTAATTGAATGGAATAGATCCCTTTTGGACAAAGTGGAGTCAGATGCTGCAGTGACCACAGGTGTGAGAGGATCTACAATTGGCATCTGGTGTTATCTCTCTGCTTCCACTCCAAATAAAGTTACCTGTTGTTACCTGAACGTCAAATACTAAGAATGGGCGGCCTATGAAAGAATTAGTACTTTCATTAAGTATACTAAACCGGCTAATTGGGAATAGACAAACTGTAAAAAGCCCTCTGAGAAAGCCCCTCTCTAACCTTTGTTAGTAAGCTTTTCTGTAGCCTGCCTGTTGATGTATTTTCGGTTTGAACAGTGCACAACATGAAGAGACGGAACACTGGCGGCTTGTCACAATGCCCCCCGATGACATCACAATAGCGCTGCTGCCTAGAAAACAAGCTGCGCAGAAGAAGTTGTTCTTTGGGTGGGAGGGTGGGCTAGTGGAAGGAGGGGGCAATCTCTTTTTTTCCCGGGTGGTAGGGGGATGACAGGAGAAGGGAAGCGGGTGGTGAGAAAGGTACAGAGGGCAGGGTTTGGGGGCTGGGAAGGAAAGGGAAAAGATTAGGGTTTGGGGATGATGAAAGGGCTTTCTACGGGTAAGGATGGCAAAGGGTGGCAGTGACGGAAAGTCAGGCAACCTGTCCTGTCCGTCTTTTTGTATCGTGAATTGGAAAGACTGCAAGGGGGAGGGGAGTTGCTTGCGCCCTAAAGGAGGAGTTATTCAGATTCATTGCAGTGGGCGGCGGCTGCAAAACGCACCATTCTTCTTGTTTTTGCTCTGCAAAGCAGCCTTTTCAAGGGTTGGCTTGGGTGACAAAATGTCTTGTGTAGGCGTGGGTTTGTCTCCCTCTCGCTCTCTCTCCCTAAGATGTGTCCGGCATAGGCCAGGGTGCCACTCGAGGCCCAAACCAATTCTGGTTATCGCTTCTCGGCCTTTTGGCTGCGATCGGGTGTTGGTAATCTTGCTAGCATCTGGTTGTAGCACATTGGGTGTCTGGGGTACCCCGCCTTTTGGCCTTAGGTGCGGGTCCCACTCTTGTAGTGGGATCCAATCCTCTGCTGCTTTTGGGAGGTGGGCTTAGTCCCCAGACAACGAGTTGCGATCGCTCATCTGGATTATCTTTGGATTTTTCCAGTGAGTATTTTGTTGCGGAAAATCCCCCGTTGCCATGGATGCGGATCCTGGCGATATTCCCACCTATGCTCGCCTAAAGCATACGGTACGGGTATACTTCGATAAAGGAGGGAGTGATGGTCGTGGCCTAAGATATGTCGTGGGAGAGGTGCTTGAACGCACCTTCTCAGTGCGTAAACAGGAAATCTTGGCCATCCAGGACTACCCTCGACGAGGTGTGTTCGATATTACCTTTACAGGAGAGGGTATCCACCGAGATTTCTGTACTAAAACTAAGGATCCGGATGTGATTTTCCAAAAGAAACCATCCCTTAAAGGTATAACTATTGTAGAACACAAAATTGACGATGTAAAGACTCTTATTGTTAAAATTTACTCCCCTTATGTGACTGAGACTGAAATTACTTCATTCCTTAATAACTTTTTTTCTAAGGTGGTATGTCAAGGGAAGGTAATGAATGAATGTGGCATATGGAGTAGTAAATGGAGGTATGTTGTCACTTGTATTAAGGACCCTACGGTAGCAGGAGGTATACGTTTGCCTCCAGCCCGTTTTAAAATAGGTAATACGAATGGCGACCTTTTTTTTAATGGTATGCCTCCCTTTTGTCGCAAATGTAAAAAATATGGACATTCTGATTGTGATGTGACTTGTGTTTCTTGTGGAGGTAAAGATCATAAGACTGATAAATGTCCAAAAGGAAGCATATGTACTAATTGTATGTCAAACACTCACTCTTTTTTTAAATGTCCCTACAGGAATGTCTGGGGAAAATCACGAGTGGAGAAGCCCTCGGCCCCTGGCCAACCCTCGGCTGGTTCGGACAGGCCTGTGGGAAAGGAGGATGGAGAGAGAGCCGGAGATGAGCCAAGCAAACAAACTCAGGCTGCAGAAGGCGTCCCCGTGTCGGATGAAATGGCGAAGGAAAGGAGGGAACGGCAGGGCAGAAGGCCGGAGGCGGCCTCCGTAGAGAGGCCAGAAGTATCTGCCAAAGGCCAATCCTCGTCTTCGTGTACTCCCGGGATGACTCCCAGATGCCAGACTTCTGGGCCGAAGAGACGTAAGTTGCAGGGGTCTCAGAGGGAACCTGAGGTAGTACCCCCTCCGGACCCTCCGGATGATGGTGGGAACCCAATGGCGTGTCAGCAGGAGGGAGTTACCCTACCCTCTTCAGAAATGGAGATGGGGACTGGGGTGGCTGCCTCCGTGATCCCGGAGACCCCGGTCAATGTGCTGATTACACCCGAGGCGCGTGTGCTCGATGAGACTCTCCCTGACCATTCCCTTAAAGGAGATGGGATGGAGTGTCTGGAGCAGGGAGACGGGTCAGCTGACCAGATGCAAATTACTAGAATGAGAACTCAGTTTGTCCCGGGAGGTGTGCAGCCTGAGACGTTAACCAATGGGGAGTCCTCAGATACGGACTCCTTGCAAACGGTCATCTCCGACGATCAATCCTACTCTGAAGGAGAAGTCTGAACCAGCTGAGGTAAGAGTTTAGAAATATTTAATTATCCTTCTTCTTTTCTCTTATGGCAGGGGTTAAGGGTGTGTCTCTAAATGTGAGAGGGCTTAAAACACAGGCGAAAAGAGTGGCGATGTTTGATTTTCTTACTACTCTGACAGCAACTGTATTCTTTTTACAAGAGTGTTCTATATCACACAGTTTAAATTACCATGAGTATCAGAAAGATTGGACATATGGACCCTCAGTGTGGTCGGGGTCAAATGGGTCCAAGTCAGCAGGGGTCGCCATTCTTTTTAGGGGGAATGCTTTTATTGATTCTGTTCAAGAGATTTTACCTGGCAGAATTTTATTAGTTCAAGCTGTTATTGATGGTTACAAATGGCAATTTTTAAATTTTTATGGATCCGCAGACAAGCAAGAAAGAGCTGAAATGTTAGATATGTTACCCTTATTTCTTAATGACTCTACCCCGATGGTCTTAGCAGGTGATTTTAATTGCATTCTCGGTGGTGAGAAAAGACTTTCCAGCGCAACAAGCAGAAATTATGATAAAACTTCTTTTATGCTTAGAAACATTGTGCTGGATTTTAGATTAAACGATGTTTTTAAGGAATGTAATAGAGATTTACCATTGCAGGACTGGGTAACATGGAGTAATGTTAACTGTAGCTCCAGGATTGATTTTATTTTCTGCTCAAAGTCCGTGCTGCCTTTTAAATGTGAGCTTCTAACTAATGCATTTTCTGACCATAAATTATTATCCTTTCATGTAAAACATGATGATCTTTTTAAAAAAGGGAAAGGTTCTTGGAAGTTAAATATCTCCCTTTTAGAAGACCCTCAAATTTTAACTGATTTTACTAATTTCTATTTATATTTTAAGAGAATAAGAGACCCTCGTATTCCCATCAGCAGGTGGTGGGAAAAAATGAAAAAAAATATAAAAGATTTTTTTATTAAGGCAGGAGCACAGAAGGTAAAGGAAAAGAGAGAATTTTATACCCAACTTACTACCAGGTTACAAACCTTATATAAATTAAGAAATAATGATATGGATGTGGAGAAAGATATTAGTGACCTAAAAAATGAAATCCACCACACATTAGAACAAAAAGGGAAAGAGCTTATTTTTCATGCTAAGGTTAAACATATTGAAAATAATGAAACTTGTTCGAGGTATTTTTTTAAATGTATGGTGGAAAAGCGGGTTTTTATCAACTCTATGGAAGGTGAACAAAATATAGAGGGGATTTTAGCCAAAGTCTATGAGTATTATTCTGAGCTTTTTAACACAAAAAGTATTGATAATTGTTTTACAGAAAGTATTTTAGATGATATTTCCATCAGTCTTGACCCTGTTTCACAAGAATCTTTAATACAGGACCTGAGTGAGGAAGAGGTATCAGACGCGGTGGGGAGTTTTAAGGCTGGTAAAGTACCGGGACCCGATGGCATACCTATAGAGTTTTATTCCACCTTTTATGACATTTTACAAGAGGATTTGTTTTCTGTTTTTAGTGAGGTTTTTAGAACAAAAATTCTCCCCACCTCATGGAGGAGGGGTGAGGTTTCCCTCATACATAAAATAGGAGACAAATCTAGTCTAAAAAATTGGAGACCTATCACTCTTTTAAATTGTGATTACAAAATACTGGCAAAAATATGTGCAACTAGATTGAAAAAAGTGATAGAGAATATAATTCATATAAATCAAGTGTGCGGTATACCGGGAAGGAGTGTGTGGGAAAACTTAAATTTAATCAAAGATGTGATTGATGACACAAAGTCAAGGGGGAGTCAGTTGGCGGTCCTGTCCTTAGACTTCGAGAAAGCCTTTGACAGAGTGTCACATCAGTTCCTATTTAAGGTTTTATCACGCATGGGAATACCTGAAGGATTTTTATTGTCTCTTAAAGCATTTTATCACAATTGTACAAGTAAAATTTTAGTTAATGGTTTTAAAACGAAGGAGGTGGTTTTAAACTCTGGGGTTAAACAAGGTTGCCCATTGTCCCCTTTATTATTTGTGTGTGCCCTTGAACCATTACTTTGTGCTTTAAGGAGAGATAAACAGATCCGTGGTATCCCGTTGCCGGGGGGAGGTGGTTTGGAAGCTAAGGTAACGGGCTACATGGATGATGTGGTGGTAATTTGTAAAGATGCTCTGTCTATTAGGAAAGCGTTGAAACAAGTAGAATATTTTTGTTGTGGGACCGGTTTTAAGGTTAATTTAAACAAAAGCGGTATTCTAAATGTGGGGAATATGACACTAAATGATATTCCAGTACCTGAATGTGATTCTGTGAAGATTTTAGGGGTGATTTTTAATGAGACAAATAAAGGGAAAGAAAGTTGGGAGGTCATTGCACAAAAGGTGAATCAAAAGCTGTGTATGTGGAGGCTACGAAAGCTGACGATGGAAGGGAAGGTTTTAATTATAAAAATGGTCATTCTTCCTTTGTTGTTGTATTTGAGCCTTGTCTTTCCCCCTCCCACACGAATTTTTAACCAGATCATCAAAGCGTGTTTTACTTTTTTTTGGAATTCTAAGATGGAGAAATTAAAAAGAGAAGTGGTAATTAAACCTAAAGAAAAAGGTGGCAAAGATTTTCCAGATTTTAGAGCTTTTGTTTATATAAGGTTTTTTGTTTTGTGTTTTAATGCCCTTTCAAAATCTAACTACTGGTCATATTTTATTCGTTTTAATACGGGTTATTTTATGAGACGTCTTGGTTGGTTTCAAACGGTTTTAAGTTCCCCGTACGCTTTTAATATGCCAGATAGTTATGTTATTTTGGAAACTATTGTTAATTCTTATGATTTGAAAGGGAAAATTGTAGAGGATATAAAAGACAGCAAGAAGATTTTAAAGTGTTTTAAGGATAAACAGCCAATAACACAGATTGGGAATTTTAATGAAATTAAGTGTGTTGAAATATTTCACAATATTAATGCAGCGTACCTTTTTAATTCCCAGAAGGACCTGGCCTGGAGCTGTGTGCATGATTGTCTTCCATGCAGAGCATTCCAACACAGAAGAGGACTTGTGACTACTGCCAGATGTCCAAGGGAAAGATGCTTCGGAGATGAGACGGTACTACATATTTTATGGACTTGTTCTTTTGCACGACAAATATGGACACGAATTTTTCCTTTATTGCAAAAAATGACGGACATCAGAGATTTGACTTTTGAGGCTGTTTTATTCGGGTATGTGGAATGTCCCACCGTCAATAAGAAGATCATCGCATGGAAGACAATCAGCACAGTCAAGGAAGCTCTGTGGAAGGCCAGGAACATCCTTCTTTTTAAGCATGATGTTTTATCTGTGCAGGATGTTATAGATTTGGCTTTTAGTGATATGTATCTGTATTATATTCTGGACAAGAAGAAAAATGTCATTTTATCGAAACAGTGGTTTGTAAAGGAGTGGAACTCCGCAATTTAAAGGACCAATTTTTGTATATAATTTATAGGTTGAGTGTAAAGGAATTGTGGATAGTGTTCTTTATAGGAGTGAAGCCCTGCAGTGTAAAGGACTTGTAATATGTAGACTGCTTACTATATGTAATACAAATGTAAATGATGTTTTGATATTTTGTAATTGAGATACAGATGTAATCACAGAAAATGTTGTAAAATGGAATGTTTTTAATGTAATGTACTTTTATATCCAATAATAAACGGGTGTACCTTGTTTTAGGTACTTCCAAGTTAAAAAAAAAAAAAAAAAAAAAATCTGTTCTTATCAGTTTAATATCTGATACGTCCCCTATCTGGGGACCATATATTAAATGGATTTTTAGAACAGGGAGATGGAAAAAGAGCTTGCTCTGTCCACTCCACGCATTGACCTGGTATTGCAGTACCTCCAGGAACGGTGCACCCCTTCTTAACCCAGTTTCCAAAAGCAGAACTCGATTCACCTGATTCATATTAGCCCGATTAGCGAATTGAAATGAATTTTTATCTAACACACTTTTTACTTGCTTTATTCATCCAAATAGCAAACTCATCACCACTCAACTTCACCAACTCTGCTATGTCCCGTGCAGTATCTTGTTGTCAGTCTAATCTAGATCATGTGTAATTGAATGGAATAGATCCCTTTTGGACAAAGTGGAGTCAGATGCTGCAGTGACCACAGGTGTGAGAGGATCTACAATTGGCATCTGGTGTTATCTCTCTGCTTCCACTCCAAATAAAGTTACCTGTTGTTACCTGAACGTCAAATACTAAGAATGGGCGGCCTATGAAAGAATTAGTACTTTCATTAAGTATACTAAACCGGCTAATTGGGAATAGACAAACTGTAAAAAGCCCTCTGAGAAAGCCCCTCTCTAACCTTTGTTAGTAAGCTTTTCTGTAGCCTGCCTGTTGATGTATTTTCGGTTTGAACAGTGCACAACATGAAGAGACGGAACACTGGCGGCTTGTCACAATGCCCCCCGATGACATCACAATAGCGCTGCTGCCTAGAAAACAAGCTGCGCAGAAGAAGTTGTTCTTTGGGTGGGAGGGTGGGCTAGTGGAAGGAGGGGGCAATCTCTTTTTTTCCCGGGTGGTAGGGGGATGACAGGAGAAGGGAAGCGGGTGGTGAGAAAGGTACAGAGGGCAGGGTTTGGGGGCTGGGAAGGAAAGGGAAAAGATTAGGGTTTGGGGATGATGAAAGGGCTTTCTACGGGTAAGGATGGCAAAGGGTGGCAGTGACGGAAAGTCAGGCAACCTGTCCTGTCCGTCTTTTTGTATCGTGAATTGGAAAGACTGCAAGGGGGAGGGGAGTTGCTTGCGCCCTAAAGGAGGAGTTATTCAGATTCATTGCAGTGGGCGGCGGCTGCAAAACGCACCATTCTTCTTGTTTTTGCTCTGCAAAGCAGCCTTTTCAAGGGTTGGCTTGGGTGACAAAATGTCTTGTGTAGGCGTGGGTTTGTCTCCCTCTCGCTCTCTCTCCCTAAGATGTGTCCGGCATAGGCCAGGGTGCCACTCGAGGCCCAAACCAATTCTGGTTATCGCTTCTCGGCCTTTTGGCTAAGATCAAGTGTAGTATCTGTTCTTATCAGTTTAATATCTGATACGTCCCCTATCTGGGGACCATATATTAAATGGATTTTTAGAACAGGGAGATGGAAAAAGAGCTTGCTCTGTCCACTCCACGCATTGACCTGGTATTGCAGTACCTCCAGGAACGGTGCACCCCTTCTTAACCCAGTTTCCAAAAGCAGAACTCGATTCACCTGATTCATATTAGCCCGATTAGCGAATTGAAATGAATTTTTATCTAACACACTTTTTACTTGCTTTATTCATCCAAATAGCAAACTCATCACCACTCAACTTCACCAACTCTGCTATGTCCCGTGCAGTATCTTGTTGTCAGTCTAATCTAGATCATGTGTAATTGAATGGAATAGATCCCTTTTGGACAAAGTGGAGTCAGATGCTGCAGTGACCACAGGTGTGAGAGGATCTACAATTGGCATCTGGTGTTATCTCTCTGCTTCCACTCCAAATAAAGTTACCTGTTGTTACCTGAACGTCAAATACTAAGAATGGGCGGCCTATGAAAGAATTAGTACTTTCATTAAGTATACTAAACCGGCTAATTGGGAATAGACAAACTGTAAAAAGCCCTCTGAGAAAGCCCCTCTCTAACCTTTGTTAGTAAGCTTTTCTGTAGCCTGCCTGTTGATGTATTTTCGGTTTGAACAGTGCACAACATGAAGAGACGGAACACTGGCGGCTTGTCACAATGCCCCCCGATGACATCACAATAGCGCTGCTGCCTAGAAAACAAGCTGCGCAGAAGAAGTTGTTCTTTGGGTGGGAGGGTGGGCTAGTGGAAGGAGGGGGCAATCTCTTTTTTTCCCGGGTGGTAGGGGGATGACAGGAGAAGGGAAGCGGGTGGTGAGAAAGGTACAGAGGGCAGGGTTTGGGGGCTGGGAAGGAAAGGGAAAAGATTAGGGTTTGGGGATGATGAAAGGGCTTTCTACGGGTAAGGATGGCAAAGGGTGGCAGTGACGGAAAGTCAGGCAACCTGTCCTGTCCGTCTTTTTGTATCGTGAATTGGAAAGACTGCAAGGGGGAGGGGAGTTGCTTGCGCCCTAAAGGAGGAGTTATTCAGATTCATTGCAGTGGGCGGCGGCTGCAAAACGCACCATTCTTCTTGTTTTTGCTCTGCAAAGCAGCCTTTTCAAGGGTTGGCTTGGGTGACAAAATGTCTTGTGTAGGCGTGGGTTTGTCTCCCTCTCGCTCTCTCTCCCTAAGATGTGTCCGGCATAGGCCAGGGTGCCACTCGAGGCCCAAACCAATTCTGGTTATCGCTTCTCGGCCTTTTGGCTAAGATCAAGTGTAGTATCTGTTCTTATCAGTTTAATATCTGATACGTCCCCTATCTGGGGACCATATATTAAATGGATTTTTAGAACAGGGAGATGGAAAAAGAGCTTGCTCTGTCCACTCCACGCATTGACCTGGTATTGCAGTACCTCCAGGAACGGTGCACCCCTTCTTAACCCAGTTTCCAAAAGCAGAACTCGATTCACCTGATTCATATTAGCCCGATTAGCGAATTGAAATGAATTTTTATCTAACACACTTTTTACTTGCTTTATTCATCCAAATAGCAAACTCATCACCACTCAACTTCACCAACTCTGCTATGTCCCGTGCAGTATCTTGTTGTCAGTCTAATCTAGATCATGTGTAATTGAATGGAATAGATCCCTTTTGGACAAAGTGGAGTCAGATGCTGCAGTGACCACAGGTGTGAGAGGATCTACAATTGGCATCTGGTGTTATCTCTCTGCTTCCACTCCAAATAAAGTTACCTGTTGTTACCTGAACGTCAAATACTAAGAATGGGCGGCCTATGAAAGAATTAGTACTTTCATTAAGTATACTAAACCGGCTAATTGGGAATAGACAAACTGTAAAAAGCCCTCTGAGAAAGCCCCTCTCTAACCTTTGTTAGTAAGCTTTTCTGTAGCCTGCCTGTTTATGTATTTTCGGTTTGAACAGTGCACAACATGAAGAGACGGAACACTGGCGGCTTGTCACAATGCCCCCCGATGACATCACAATAGCGCTGCTGCCTAGAAAACAAGCTGCGCAGAAGAAGTTGTTCTTTGGGTGGGAGGGTGGGCTAGTGGAAGGAGGGGGCAATCTCTTTTTTTCCCGGGTGGTAGGGGGATGACAGGAGAAGGGAAGCGGGTGGTGAGAAAGGTACAGAGGGCAGGGTTTGGGGGCTGGGAAGGAAAGGGAAAAGATTAGGGTTTGGGGATGATGAAAGGGCTTTCTACGGGTAAGGATGGCAAAGGGTGGCAGTGACGGAAAGTCAGGCAACCTGTCCTGTCCGTCTTTTTGTATCGTGAATTGGAAAGACTGCAAGGGGGAGGGGAGTTGCTTGCGCCCTAAAGGAGGAGTTATTCAGATTCATTGCAGTGGGCGGCGGCTGCAAAACGCACCATTCTTCTTGTTTTTGCTCTGCAAAGCAGCCTTTTCAAGGGTTGGCTTGGGTGACAAAATGTCTTGTGTAGGCGTGGGTTTGTCTCCCTCTCGCTCTCTCTCCCTAAGATGTGTCCGGCATAGGCCAGGGTGCCACTCGAGGCCCAAACCAATTCTGGTTATCGCTTCTCGGCCTTTTGGCTAAGATCAAGTGTAGTATCTGTTCTTATCAGTTTAATATCTGATACGTCCCCTATCTGGGGACCATATATTAAATGGATTTTTAGAACAGGGAGATGGAAAAAGAGCTTGCTCTGTCCACTCCACGCATTGACCTGGTATTGCAGTACCTCCAGGAACGGTGCACCCCTTCTTAACCCAGTTTCCAAAAGCAGAACTCGATTCACCTGATTCATATTAGCCCGATTAGCGAATTGAAATGAATTTTTATCTAACACACTTTTTACTTGCTTTATTCATCCAAATAGCAAACTCATCACCACTCAACTTCACCAACTCTGCTATGTCCCGTGCAGTATCTTGTTGTCAGTCTAATCTAGATCATGTGTAATTGAATGGAATAGATCCCTTTTGGACAAAGTGGAGTCAGATGCTGCAGTGACCACAGGTGTGAGAGGATCTACAATTGGCATCTGGTGTTATCTCTCTGCTTCCACTCCAAATAAAGTTACCTGTTGTTACCTGAACGTCAAATACTAAGAATGGGCGGCCTATGAAAGAATTAGTACTTTCATTAAGTATACTAAACCGGCTAATTGGGAATAGACAAACTGTAAAAAGCCCTCTGAGAAAGCCCCTCTCTAACCTTTGTTAGTAAGCTTTTCTGTAGCCTGCCTGTTGATGTATTTTCGGTTTGAACAGTGCACAACATGAAGAGACGGAACACTGGCGGCTTGTCACAATGCCCCCCGATGACATCACAATAGCGCTGCTGCCTAGAAAACAAGCTGCGCAGAAGAAGTTGTTCTTTGGGTGGGAGGGTGGGCTAGTGGAAGGAGGGGGCAATCTCTTTTTTTCCCGGGTGGTAGGGGGATGACAGGAGAAGGGAAGCGGGTGGTGAGAAAGGTACAGAGGGCAGGGTTTGGGGGCTGGGAAGGAAAGGGAAAAGATTAGGGTTTGGGGATGATGAAAGGGCTTTCTACGGGTAAGGATGGCAAAGGGTGGCAGTGACGGAAAGTCAGGCAACCTGTCCTGTCCGTCTTTTTGTATCGTGAATTGGAAAGACTGCAAGGGGGAGGGGAGTTGCTTGCGCCCTAAAGGAGGAGTTATTCAGATTCATTGCAGTGGGCGGCGGCTGCAAAACGCACCATTCTTCTTGTTTTTGCTCTGCAAAGCAGCCTTTTCAAGGGTTGGCTTGGGTGACAAAATGTCTTGTGTAGGCGTGGGTTTGTCTCCCTCTCGCTCTCTCTCCCTAAGATGTGTCCGGCATAGGCCAGGGTGCCACTCGAGGCCCAAACCAATTCTGGTTATCGCTTCTCGGCCTTTTGGCTAAGATCAAGTGTAGTATCTGTTCTTATCAGTTTAATATCTGATACGTCCCCTATCTGGGGACCATATATTAAATGGATTTTTAGAACAGGGAGATGGAAAAAGAGCTTGCTCTGTCCACTCCACGCATTGACCTGGTATTGCAGTACCTCCAGGAACGGTGCACCCCTTCTTAACCCAGTTTCCAAAAGCAGAACTCGATTCACCTGATTCATATTAGCCCGATTAGCGAATTGAAATGAATTTTTATCTAACACACTTTTTACTTGCTTTATTCATCCAAATAGCAAACTCATCACCACTCAACTTCACCAACTCTGCTATGTCCCGTGCAGTATCTTGTTGTCAGTCTAATCTAGATCATGTGTAATTGAATGGAATAGATCCCTTTTGGACAAAGTGGAGTCAGATGCTGCAGTGACCACAGGTGTGAGAGGATCTACAATTGGCATCTGGTGTTATCTCTCTGCTTCCACTCCAAATAAAGTTACCTGTTGTTACCTGAACGTCAAATACTAAGAATGGGCGGCCTATGAAAGAATTAGTACTTTCATTAAGTATACTAAACCGGCTAATTGGGAATAGACAAACTGTAAAAAGCCCTCTGAGAAAGCCCCTCTCTAACCTTTGTTAGTAAGCTTTTCTGTAGCCTGCCTGTTGATGTATTTTCGGTTTGAACAGTGCACAACATGAAGAGACGGAACACTGGCGGCTTGTCACAATGCCCCCCGATGACATCACAATAGCGCTGCTGCCTAGAAAACAAGCTGCGCAGAAGAAGTTGTTCTTTGGGTGGGAGGGTGGGCTAGTGGAAGGAGGGGGAATCTCTTTTTTTCCCGGGTGGTAGGGGGATGACAGGAGAAGGGAAGCGGGTGGTGAGAAAGGTACAGAGGGCAGGGTTTGGGGGCTGGGAAGGAAAGGGAAAAGATTAGGGTTTGGGGATGATGAAAGGGCTTTCTACGGGTAAGGATGGCAAAGGGTGGCAGTGACGGAAAGTCAGGCAACCTGTCCTGTCCGTCTTTTTGTATCGTGAATTGGAAAGACTGCAAGGGGGAGGGGAGTTGCTTGCGCCCTAAAGGAGGAGTTATTCAGATTCATTGCAGTGGGCGGCGGCTGCAAAACGCACCATTCTTCTTGTTTTTGCTCTGCAAAGCAGCCTTTTCAAGGGTTGGCTTGGGTGACAAAATGTCTTGTGTAGGCGTGGGTTTGTCTCCCTCTCGCTCTCTCTCCCTAAGATGTGTCCGGCATAGGCCAGGGTGCCACTCGAGGCCCAAACCAATTCTGGTTATCGCTTCTCGGCCTTTTGGCTAAGATCAAGTGTAGTATCTGTTCTTATCAGTTTAATATCTGATACGTCCCCTATCTGGGGACCATATATTAAATGGATTTTTAGAACAGGGAGATGGAAAAAGAGCTTGCTCTGTCCACTCCACGCATTGACCTGGTATTGCAGTACCTCCAGGAACGGTGCACCCCTTCTTAACCCAGTTTCCAAAAGCAGAACTCGATTCACCTGATTCATATTAGCCCGATTAGCGAATTGAAATGAATTTTTATCTAACACACTTTTTACTTGCTTTATTCATCCAAATAGCAAACTCATCACCACTCAACTTCACCAACTCTGCTATGTCCCGTGCAGTATCTTGTTGTCAGTCTAATCTAGATCATGTGTAATTGAATGGAATAGATCCCTTTTGGACAAAGTGGAGTCAGATGCTGCAGTGACCACAGGTGTGAGAGGATCTACAATTGGCATCTGGTGTTATCTCTCTGCTTCCACTCCAAATAAAGTTACCTGTTGTTACCTGAACGTCAAATACTAAGAATGGGCGGCCTATGAAAGAATTAGTACTTTCATTAAGTATACTAAACCGGCTAATTGGGAATAGACAAACTGTAAAAAGCCCTCTGAGAAAGCCCCTCTCTAACCTTTGTTAGTAAGCTTTTCTGTAGCCTGCCTGTTGATGTATTTTCGGTTTGAACAGTGCACAACATGAAGAGACGGAACACTGGCGGCTTGTCACAATGCCCCCCGATGACATCACAATAGCGCTGCTGCCTAGAAAACAAGCTGCGCAGAAGAAGTTGTTCTTTGGGTGGGAGGGTGGGCTAGTGGAAGGAGGGGGCAATCTCTTTTTTTCCCGGGTGGTAGGGGGATGACAGGAGAAGGGAAGCGGGTGGTGAGAAAGGTACAGAGGGCAGGGTTTGGGGGCTGGGAAGGAAAGGGAAAAGATTAGGGTTTGGGGATGATGAAAGGGCTTTCTACGGGTAAGGATGGCAAAGGGTGGCAGTGACGGAAAGTCAGGCAACCTGTCCTGTCCGTCTTTTTGTATCGTGAATTGGAAAGACTGCAAGGGGGAGGGGAGTTGCTTGCGCCCTAAAGGAGGAGTTATTCAGATTCATTGCAGTGGGCGGCGGCTGCAAAACGCACCATTCTTCTTGTTTTTGCTCTGCAAAGCAGCCTTTTCAAGGGTTGGCTTGGGTGACAAAATGTCTTGTGTAGGCGTGGGTTTGTCTCCCTCTCGCTCTCTCTCCCTAAGATGTGTCCGGCATAGGCCAGGGTGCCACTCGAGGCCCAAACCAATTCTGGTTATCGCTTCTCGGCCTTTTGGCTAAGATCAAGTGTAGTATCTGTTCTTATCAGTTTAATATCTGATACGTCCCCTATCTGGGGACCATATATTAAATGGATTTTTAGAACAGGGAGATGGAAAAAGAGCTTGCTCTGTCCACTCCACGCATTGACCTGGTATTGCAGTACCTCCAGGAACGGTGCACCCCTTCTTAACCCAGTTTCCAAAAGCAGAACTCGATTCACCTGATTCATATTAGCCCGATTAGCGAATTGAAATGAATTTTTATCTAACACACTTTTTACTTGCTTTATTCATCCAAATAGCAAACTCATCACCACTCAACTTCACCAACTCTGCTATGTCCCGTGCAGTATCTTGTTGTCAGTCTAATCTAGATCATGTGTAATTGAATGGAATAGATCCCTTTTGGACAAAGTGGAGTCAGATGCTGCAGTGACCACAGGTGTGAGAGGATCTACAATTGGCATCTGGTGTTATCTCTCTGCTTCCACTCCAAATAAAGTTACCTGTTGTTACCTGAACGTCAAATACTAAGAATGGGCGGCCTATGAAAGAATTAGTACTTTCATTAAGTATACTAAACCGGCTAATTGGGAATAGATAAACTGTAAAAAGCCCTCTGAGAAAGCCCCTCTCTAACCTTTGTTAGTAAGCTTTTCTGTAGCCTGCCTGTTGATGTATTTTCGGTTTGAACAGTGCACAACATGAAGAGACGGAACACTGGCGGCTTGTCACAATGCCCCCCGATGACATCACAATAGCACTGCTGCCTAGAAAACAAGCTGCGCAGAAGAAGTTGTTCTTTGGGTGGGAGGGTGGGCTAGTGGAAGGAGGGGGCAATCTCTTTTTTTCCCGGGTGGTAGGGGGATGACAGGAGAAGGGAAGCGGGTGGTGAGAAAGGTACAGAGGGCAGGGTTTGGGGGCTGGGAAGGAAAGGGAAAAGATTAGGGTTTGGGGATGATGAAAGGGCTTTCTACGGGTAAGGATGGCAAAGGGTGGCAGTGACGGAAAGTCAGGCAACCTGTCCTGTCCGTCTTTTTGTATCGTGAATTGGAAAGACTGCAAGGGGGAGGGGAGTTGCTTGCGCCCTAAAGGAGGAGTTATTCAGATTCATTGCAGTGGGCGGCGGCTGCAAAACGCACCATTCTTCTTGTTTTTGCTCTGCAAAGCAGCCTTTTCAAGGGTTGGCTTGGGTGACAAAATGTCTTGTGTAGGCGTGGGTTTGTCTCCCTCTCGCTCTCTCTCCCTAAGATGTGTCCGGCATAGGCCAGGGTGCCACTCGAGGCCCAAACCAATTCTGGTTATCGCTTCTCGGCCTTTTGGCTAAGATCAAGTGTAGTATCTGTTCTTATCAGTTTAATATCTGATACGTCCCCTATCTGGGGACCATATATTAAATGGATTTTTAGAACAGGGAGATGGAAAAAGAGCTTGCTCTGTCCACTCCACGCATTGACCTGGTATTGCAGTACCTCCAGGAACGGTGCACCCCTTCTTAACCCAGTTTCCAAAAGCAGAACTCGATTCACCTGATTCATATTAGCCCGATTAGCGAATTGAAATGAATTTTTATCTAACACACTTTTTACTTGCTTTATTCATCCAAATAGCAAACTCATCACCACTCAACTTCACCAACTCTGCTATGTCCCGTGCAGTATCTTGTTGTCAGTCTAATCTAGATCATGTGTAATTGAATGGAATAGATCCCTTTTGGACAAAGTGGAGTCAGATGCTGCAGTGACCACAGGTGTGAGAGGATCTACAATTGGCATCTGGTGTTATCTCTCTGCTTCCACTCCAAATAAAGTTACCTGTTGTTACCTGAACGTCAAATACTAAGAATGGGCGGCCTATGAAAGAATTAGTACTTTCATTAAGTATACTAAACCGGCTAATTGGGAATAGACAAACTGTAAAAAGCCCTCTGAGAAAGCCCCTCTCTAACCTTTGTTAGTAAGCTTTTCTGTAGCCTGCCTGTTGATGTATTTTCGGTTTGAACAGTGCACAACATGAAGAGACGGAACACTGGCGGCTTGTCACAATGCCCCCCGATGACATCACAATAGCGCTGCTGCCTAGAAAACAAGCTGCGCAGAAGAAGTTGTTCTTTGGGTGGGAGGGTGGGCTAGTGGAAGGAGGGGGCAATCTCTTTTTTTCCCGGGTGGTAGGGGGATGACAGGAGAAGGGAAGCGGGTGGTGAGAAAGGTACAGAGGGCAGGGTTTGGGGGCTGGGAAGGAAAGGGAAAAGATTAGGGTTTGGGGATGATGAAAGGGCTTTCTACGGGTAAGGATGGCAAGGGGTGGCAGTGACGGAAAGTCAGGCAACCTGTCCTGTCCGTCTTTTTGTATCGTGAATTGGAAAGACTGCAAGGGGGAGGGGAGTTGCTTGCGCCCTAAAGGAGGAGTTATTCAGATTCATTGCAGTGGGCGGCGGCTGCAAAACGCACCATTCTTCTTGTTTTTGCTCTGCAAAGCAGCCTTTTCAAGGGTTGGCTTGGGTGACAAAATGTCTTGTGTAGGCGTGGGTTTGTCTCCCTCTCGCTCTCTCTCCCTAAGATGTGTCCGGCATAGGCCAGGGTGCCACTCGAGGCCCAAACCAATTCTGGTTATCGCTTCTCGGCCTTTTGGCTAAGATCAAGTGTAGTATCTGTTCTTATCAGTTTAATATCTGATACGTCCCCTATCTGGGGACCATATATTAAATGGATTTTTAGAACAGGGAGATGGAAAAAGAGCTTGCTCTGTCCACTCCACGCATTGACCTGGTATTGCAGTACCTCCAGGAACGGTGCACCCCTTCTTAACCCAGTTTCCAAAAGCAGAACTCGATTCACCTGATTCATATTAGCCCGATTAGCGAATTGAAATGAATTTTTATCTAACACACTTTTTACTTGCTTTATTCATCCAAATAGCAAACTCATCACCACTCAACTTCACCAACTCTGCTATGTCCCGTGCAGTATCTTGTTGTCAGTCTAATCTAGATCATGTGTAATTGAATGGAATAGATCCCTTTTGGACAAAGTGGAGTCAGATGCTGCAGTGACCACAGGTGTGAGAGGATCTACAATTGGCATCTGGTGTTATCTCTCTGCTTCCACTCCAAATAAAGTTACCTGTTGTTACCTGAACGTCAAATACTAAGAATGGGCGGCCTATGAAAGAATTAGTACTTTCATTAAGTATACTAAACCGGCTAATTGGGAATAGACAAACTGTAAAAAGCCCTCTGAGAAAGCCCCTCTCTAACCTTTGTTAGTAAGCTTTTCTGTAGCCTGCCTGTTGATGTATTTTCGGTTTGAACAGTGCACAACATGAAGAGACGGAACACTGGCGGCTTGTCACAATGCCCCCCGATGACATCACAATAGCGCTGCTGCCTAGAAAACAAGCTGCGCAGAAGAAGTTGTTCTTTGGGTGGGAGGGTGGGCTAGTGGAAGGAGGGGGCAATCTCTTTTTTTCCCGGGTGGTAGGGGGATGACAGGAGAAGGGAAGCGGGTGGTGAGAAAGGTACAGAGGGCAGGGTTTGGGGGCTGGGAAGGAAAGGGAAAAGATTAGGGTTTGGGGATGATGAAAGGGCTTTCTACGGGTAAGGATGGCAAAGGGTGGCAGTGACGGAAAGTCAGGCAACCTGTCCTGTCCGTCTTTTTGTATCGTGAATTGGAAAGACTGCAAGGGGGAGGGGAGTTGCTTGCGCCCTAAAGGAGGAGTTATTCAGATTCATTGCAGTGGGCGGCGGCTGCAAAACGCACCATTCTTCTTGTTTTTGCTCTGCAAAGCAGCCTTTTCAAGGGTTGGCTTGGGTGACAAAATGTCTTGTGTAGGCGTGGGTTTGTCTCCCTCTCGCTCTCTCTCCCTAAGATGTGTCCGGCATAGGCCAGGGTGCCACTCGAGGCCCAAACCAATTCTGGTTATCGCTTCTCGGCCTTTTGGCTAAGATCAAGTGTAGTATCTGTTCTTATCAGTTTAATATCTGATACGTCCCCTATCTGGGGACCATATATTAAATGGATTTTTAGAACAGGGAGATGGAAAAAGAGCTTGCTCTGTCCACTCCACGCATTGACCTGGTATTGCAGTACCTCCAGGAACGGTGCACCCCTTCTTAACCCAGTTTCCAAAAGCAGAACTCGATTCACCTGATTCATATTAGCCCGATTAGCGAATTGAAATGAATTTTTATCTAACACACTTTTTACTTGCTTTATTCATCCAAATAGCAAACTCATCACCACTCAACTTCACCAACTCTGCTATGTCCCGTGCAGTATCTTGTTGTCAGTCTAATCTAGATCATGTGTAATTGAATGGAATAGATCCCTTTTGGACAAAGTGGAGTCAGATGCTGCAGTGACCACAGGTGTGAGAGGATCTACAATTGGCATCTGGTGTTATCTCTCTGCTTCCACTCCAAATAAAGTTACCTGTTGTTACCTGAACGTCAAATACTAAGAATGGGCGGCCTATGAAAGAATTAGTACTTTCATTAAGTATACTAAACCGGCTAATTGGGAATAGACAAACTGTAAAAAGCCCTCTGAGAAAGCCCCTCTCTAACCTTTGTTAGTAAGCTTTTCTGTAGCCTGCCTGTTGATGTATTTTCGGTTTGAACAGTGCACAACATGAAGAGACGGAACACTGGCGGCTTGTCACAATGCCCCCCGATGACATCACAATAGCGCTGCTGCCTAGAAAACAAGCTGCGCAGAAGAAGTTGTTCTTTGGGTGGGAGGGTGGGCTAGTGGAAGGAGGGGGCAATCTCTTTTTTTCCCGGGTGGTAGGGGGATGACAGGAGAAGGGAAGCGGGTGGTGAGAAAGGTACAGAGGGCAGGGTTTGGGGGCTGGGAAGGAAAGGGAAAAGATTAGGGTTTGGGGATGATGAAAGGGCTTTCTACGGGTAAGGATGGCAAAGGGTGGCAGTGACGGAAAGTCAGGCAACCTGTCCTGTCCGTCTTTTTGTATCGTGAATTGGAAAGACTGCAAGGGGGAGGGGAGTTGCTTGCGCCCTAAAGGAGGAGTTATTCAGATTCATTGCAGTGGGCGGCGGCTGCAAAACGCACCATTCTTCTTGTTTTTGCTCTGCAAAGCAGCCTTTTCAAGGGTTGGCTTGGGTGACAAAATGTCTTGTGTAGGCGTGGGTTTGTCTCCCTCTCGCTCTCTCTCCCTAAGATGTGTCCGGCATAGGCCAGGGTGCCACTCGAGGCCCAAACCAATTCTGGTTATCGCTTCTCGGCCTTTTGGCTAAGATCAAGTGTAGTATCTGTTCTTATCAGTTTAATATCTGATACGTCCCCTATCTGGGGACCATATATTAAATGGATTTTTAGAACAGGGAGATGGAAAAAGAGCTTGCTCTGTCCACTCCACGCATTGACCTGGTATTGCAGTACCTCCAGGAACGGTGCACCCCTTCTTAACCCAGTTTCCAAAAGCAGAACTCGATTCACCTGATTCATATTAGCCCGATTAGCGAATTGAAATGAATTTTTATCTAACACACTTTTTACTTGCTTTATTCATCCAAATAGCAAACTCATCACCACTCAACTTCACCAACTCTGCTATGTCCCGTGCAGTATCTTGTTGTCAGTCTAATCTAGATCATGTGTAATTGAATGGAATAGATCCCTTTTGGACAAAGTGGAGTCAGATGCTGCAGTGACCACAGGTGTGAGAGGATCTACAATTGGCATCTGGTGTTATCTCTCTGCTTCCACTCCAAATAAAGTTACCTGTTGTTACCTGAACGTCAAATACTAAGAATGGGCGGCCTATGAAAGAATTAGTACTTTCATTAAGTATACTAAACCGGCTAATTGGGAATAGACAAACTGTAAAAAGCCCTCTGAGAAAGCCCCTCTCTAACCTTTGTTAGTAAGCTTTTCTGTAGCCTGCCTGTTGATGTATTTTCGGTTTGAACAGTGCACAACATGAAGAGACGGAACACTGGCGGCTTGTCACAATGCCCCCCGATGACATCACAATAGCGCTGCTGCCTAGAAAACAAGCTGCGCAGAAGAAGTTGTTCTTTGGGTGGGAGGGTGGGCTAGTGGAAGGAGGGGGCAATCTCTTTTTTTCCCGGGTGGTAGGGGGATGACAGGAGAAGGGAAGCGGGTGGTGAGAAAGGTACAGAGGGCAGGGTTTGGGGGCTGGGAAGGAAAGGGAAAAGATTAGGGTTTGGGGATGATGAAAGGGCTTTCTACGGGTAAGGATGGCAAAGGGTGGCAGTGACGGAAAGTCAGGCAACCTGTCCTGTCCGTCTTTTTGTATCGTGAATTGGAAAGACTGCAAGGGGGAGGGGAGTTGCTTGCGCCCTAAAGGAGGAGTTATTCAGATTCATTGCAGTGGGCGGCGGCTGCAAAACGCACCATTCTTCTTGTTTTTGCTCTGCAAAGCAGCCTTTTCAAGGGTTGGCTTGGGTGACAAAATGTCTTGTGTAGGCGTGGGTTTGTCTCCCTCTCGCTCTCTCTCCCTAAGATGTGTCCGGCATAGGCCAGGGTGCCACTCGAGGCCCAAACCAATTCTGGTTATCGCTTCTCGGCCTTTTGGCTAAGATCAAGTGTAGTATCTGTTCTTATCAGTTTAATATCTGATACGTCCCCTATCTGGGGACCATATATTAAATGGATTTTTAGAACAGGGAGATGGAAAAAGAGCTTGCTCTGTCCACTCCACGCATTGACCTGGTATTGCAGTACCTCCAGGAACGGTGCACCCCTTCTTAACCCAGTTTCCAAAAGCAGAACTCGATTCACCTGATTCATATTAGCCCGATTAGCGAATTGAAATGAATTTTTATCTAACACACTTTTTACTTGCTTTATTCATCCAAATAGCAAACTCATCACCACTCAACTTCACCAACTCTGCTATGTCCCGTGCAGTATCTTGTTGTCAGTCTAATCTAGATCATGTGTAATTGAATGGAATAGATCCCTTTTGGACAAAGTGGAGTCAGATGCTGCAGTGACCACAGGTGTGAGAGGATCTACAATTGGCATCTGGTGTTATCTCTCTGCTTCCACTCCAAATAAAGTTACCTGTTGTTACCTGAACGTCAAATACTAAGAATGGGCGGCCTATGAAAGAATTAGTACTTTCATTAAGTATACTAAACCGGCTAATTGGGAATAGACAAACTGTAAAAAGCCCTCTGAGAAAGCCCCTCTCTAACCTTTGTTAGTAAGCTTTTCTGTAGCCTGCCTGTTGATGTATTTTCGGTTTGAACAGTGCACAACATGAAGAGACGGAACACTGGCGGCTTGTCACAATGCCCCCCGATGACATCACAATAGCGCTGCTGCCTAGAAAACAAGCTGCGCAGAAGAAGTTGTTCTTTGGGTGGGAGGGTGGGCTAGTGGAAGGAGGGGGCAATCTCTTTTTTTCCCGGGTGGTAGGGGGATGACAGGAGAAGGGAAGCGGGTGGTGAGAAAGGTACAGAGGGCAGGGTTTGGGGGCTGGGAAGGAAAGGGAAAAGATTAGGGTTTGGGGATGATGAAAGGGCTTTCTACGGGTAAGGATGGCAAAGGGTGGCAGTGACGGAAAGTCAGGCAACCTGTCCTGTCCGTCTTTTTGTATCGTGAATTGGAAAGACTGCAAGGGGGAGGGGAGTTGCTTGCGCCCTAAAGGAGGAGTTATTCAGATTCATTGCAGTGGGCGGCGGCTGCAAAACGCACCATTCTTCTTGTTTTTGCTCTGCAAAGCAGCCTTTTCAAGGGTTGGCTTGGGTGACAAAATGTCTTGTGTAGGCGTGGGTTTGTCTCCCTCTCGCTCTCTCTCCCTAAGATGTGTCCGGCATAGGCCAGGGTGCCACTCGAGGCCCAAACCAATTCTGGTTATCGCTTCTCGGCCTTTTGGCTAAGATCAAGTGTAGTATCTGTGAGGCTCGGCAGATGCAATGCACACTGGAAGGTTGCGCTTGCTAGTACTCTTGATGTATAGTATATTCATCTAGAGGAAAACATGGCCCTACCAGGATCGAGGCTATTAGACTGAGTAAGTGTGGGGGCTATGGTGCAATGTGCCCCAGGACTGACGACCCTGGAGTGAGTCTGAGCTTGCTGGCTTGGGACCCCGGCGAGCCTTGGGCTCTGTAGCACACCGTACCTTGCCCTTTCATACTTTCTGAGCATATTGCTCTATCCCGGCCTTCTGGCTAGGAAGGGAAATTTTTATAATCATGGTCGGAGGTCCGTTCAGCTTTGGGCTGAGAAACCAACACCCGGTTGGAGGTCCGGGTCAGCTTCGGCTGAGAAACCAACACCCGGTTGGAGGTCTGGGTCAGCTTCGGCTGAGAAACCAACACCCGGTTGGAGGTCCGGGTCAGCTTCGGCTGAGAAACCAACACCCGGTTGGAGGTCCGGTTAGCCTTCGGCTGAGAAACCAACACCGGTTGACGGTCCGGGCAGTTTCGGCTGCGAAACCAACAACTAGTAGCTCTCTACTCCACTTGGGTAAGATGCCTGGGTGGACGCTGGGAGCAACGACAAGGCTCAACCAGGCTTCGGCTTGGGGGAGCACCGAAGATCCCTGACCCTTGCTGTGGCCTTCTGGCTCGGAGGGACGGGGTTGATTTTTGGGGACCCTCTCCTCACGGAGGGGTCCACACGAATCCTAGCCTTTGCACTGTTTTTGGTGTGACTTCGGTCATGCATTTTTTGCGGTGCTTTGGAAAGCTTCATTAAATCAAAATCTGTTCTTATCAGTTTAATATCTGATACGTCCCCTATCTGGGGACCATATATTAAATGGATTTTTAGAACAGGGAGATGGAAAAAGAGCTTGCTCTGTCCACTCCACGCATTGACCTGGTATTGCAGTACCTCCAGGAACGGTGCACCCCTTCTTAACCCAGTTTCCAAAAGCAGAACTCGATTCACCTGATTCATATTAGCCCGATTAGCGAATTGAAATGAATTTTTATCTAACACACTTTTTACTTGCTTTATTCATCCAAATAGCAAACTCATCACCACTCAACTTCACCAACTCTGCTATGTCCCGTGCAGTATCTTGTTGTCAGTCTAATCTAGATCATGTGTAATTGAATGGAATAGATCCCTTTTGGACAAAGTGGAGTCAGATGCTGCAGTGACCACAGGTGTGAGAGGATCTACAATTGGCATCTGGTGTTATCTCTCTGCTTCCACTCCAAATAAAGTTACCTGTTGTTACCTGAACGTCAAATACTAAGAATGGGCGGCCTATGAAAGAATTAGTACTTTCATTAAGTATACTAAACCGGCTAATTGGGAATAGACAAACTGTAAAAAGCCCTCTGAGAAAGCCCCTCTCTAACCTTTGTTAGTAAGCTTTTCTGTAGCCTGCCTGTTGATGTATTTTCGGTTTGAACAGTGCACAACATGAAGAGACGGAACACTGGCGGCTTGTCACAATGCCCCCCGATGACATCACAATAGCGCTGCTGCCTAGAAAACAAGCTGCGCAGAAGAAGTTGTTCTTTGGGTGGGAGGGTGGGCTAGTGGAAGGAGGGGGCAATCTCTTTTTTTCCCGGGTGGTAGGGGGATGACAGGAGAAGGGAAGCGGGTGGTGAGAAAGGTACAGAGGGCAGGGTTTGGGGGCTGGGAAGGAAAGGGAAAAGATTAGGGTTTGGGGATGATGAAAGGGCTTTCTACGGGTAAGGATGGCAAGGGGTGGCAGTGACGGAAAGTCAGGCAACCTGTCCTGTCCGTCTTTTTGTATCGTGAATTGGAAAGACTGCAAGGGGGAGGGGAGTTGCTTGCGCCCTAAAGGAGGAGTTATTCAGATTCATTGCAGTGGGCGGCGGCTGCAAAACGCACCATTCTTCTTGTTTTTGCTCTGCAAAGCAGCCTTTTCAAGGGTTGGCTTGGGTGACAAAATGTCTTGTGTAGGCGTGGGTTTGTCTCCCTCTCGCTCTCTCTCCCTAAGATGTGTCCGGCATAGGCCAGGGTGCCACTCGAGGCCCAAACCAATTCTGGTTATCGCTTCTCGGCCTTTTGGCTAAGATCAAGTGTAGTATCTGTTCTTATCAGTTTAATATCTGATACGTCCCCTATCTGGGGACCATATATTAAATGGATTTTTAGAACAGGGAGATGGAAAAAGAGCTTGCTCTGTCCACTCCACGCATTGACCTGGTATTGCAGTACCTCCAGGAACGGTGCACCCCTTCTTAACCCAGTTTCCAAAAGCAGAACTCGATTCACCTGATTCATATTAGCCCGATTAGCGAATTGAAATGAATTTTTATCTAACACACTTTTTACTTGCTTTATTCATCCAAATAGCAAACTCATCACCACTCAACTTCACCAACTCTGCTATGTCCCGTGCAGTATCTTGTTGTCAGTCTAATCTAGATCATGTGTAATTGAATGGAATAGATCCCTTTTGGACAAAGTGGAGTCAGATGCTGCAGTGACCACAGGTGTGAGAGGATCTACAATTGGCATCTGGTGTTATCTCTCTGCTTCCACTCCAAATAAAGTTACCTGTTGTTACCTGAACGTCAAATACTAAGAATGGGCGGCCTATGAAAGAATTAGTACTTTCATTAAGTATACTAAACCGGCTAATTGGGAATAGACAAACTGTAAAAAGCCCTCTGAGAAAGCCCCTCTCTAACCTTTGTTAGTAAGCTTTTCTGTAGCCTGCCTGTTGATGTATTTTCGGTTTGAACAGTGCACAACATGAAGAGACGGAACACTGGCGGCTTGTCACAATGCCCCCCGATGACATCACAATAGCGCTGCTGCCTAGAAAACAAGCTGCGCAGAAGAAGTTGTTCTTTGGGTGGGAGGGTGGGCTAGTGGAAGGAGGGGGCAATCTCTTTTTTTCCCGGGTGGTAGGGGGATGACAGGAGAAGGGAAGCGGGTGGTGAGAAAGGTACAGAGGGCAGGGTTTGGGGGCTGGGAAGGAAAGGGAAAAGATTAGGGTTTGGGGATGATGAAAGGGCTTTCTACGGGTAAGGATGGCAAAGGGTGGCAGTGACGGAAAGTCAGGCAACCTGTCCTGTCCGTCTTTTTGTATCGTGAATTGGAAAGACTGCAAGGGGGAGGGGAGTTGCTTGCGCCCTAAAGGAGGAGTTATTCAGATTCATTGCAGTGGGCGGCGGCTGCAAAACGCACCATTCTTCTTGTTTTTGCTCTGCAAAGCAGCCTTTTCAAGGGTTGGCTTGGGTGACAAAATGTCTTGTGTAGGCGTGGGTTTGTCTCCCTCTCGCTCTCTCTCCCTAAGATGTGTCCGGCATAGGCCAGGGTGCCACTCGAGGCCCAAACCAATTCTGGTTATCGCTTCTCGGCCTTTTGGCTAAGATCAAGTGTAGTTTGGGAGGGTACTACCTTGGTTGGTGCTGAAAGGTGCCAGGGTATTGCACAACTGCTGGCCTTGGGGGAGTGTGCATCGTAGGATGTCATAGCCCTCTTGTGATGGACAGTTACCTGGGCAACGAGAGGCGGTCACTTTATTATTTTCAAACTCATCCTTCAAAAAAAAAAAAAAAAAAAAAAAAAAAAAAAATCTGTTCTTATCAGTTTAATATCTGATACGTCCCCTATCTGGGGACCATATATTAAATGGATTTTTAGAACAGGGAGATGGAAAAAGAGCTTGCTCTGTCCACTCCACGCATTGACCTGGTATTGCAGTACCTCCAGGAACGGTGCACCCCTTCTTAACCCAGTTTCCAAAAGCAGAACTCGATTCACCTGATTCATATTAGCCCGATTAGCGAATTGAAATGAATTTTTATCTAACACACTTTTTACTTGCTTTATTCATCCAAATAGCAAACTCATCACCACTCAACTTCACCAACTCTGCTATGTCCCGTGCAGTATCTTGTTGTCAGTCTAATCTAGATCATGTGTAATTGAATGGAATAGATCCCTTTTGGACAAAGTGGAGTCAGATGCTGCAGTGACCACAGGTGTGAGAGGATCTACAATTGGCATCTGGTGTTATCTCTCTGCTTCCACTCCAAATAAAGTTACCTGTTGTTACCTGAACGTCAAATACTAAGAATGGGCGGCCTATGAAAGAATTAGTACTTTCATTAAGTATACTAAACCGGCTAATTGGGAATAGACAAACTGTAAAAAGCCCTCTGAGAAAGCCCCTCTCTAACCTTTGTTAGTAAGCTTTTCTGTAGCCTGCCTGTTGATGTATTTTCGGTTTGAACAGTGCACAACATGAAGAGACGGAACACTGGCGGCTTGTCACAATGCCCCCCGATGACATCACAATAGCGCTGCTGCCTAGAAAACAAGCTGCGCAGAAGAAGTTGTTCTTTGGGTGGGAGGGTGGGCTAGTGGAAGGAGGGGGCAATCTCTTTTTTTCCCGGGTGGTAGGGGGATGACAGGAGAAGGGAAGCGGGTGGTGAGAAAGGTACAGAGGGCAGGGTTTGGGGGCTGGGAAGGAAAGGGAAAAGATTAGGGTTTGGGGATGATGAAAGGGCTTTCTACGGGTAAGGATGGCAAAGGGTGGCAGTGACGGAAAGTCAGGCAACCTGTCCTGTCCGTCTTTTTGTATCGTGAATTGGAAAGACTGCAAGGGGGAGGGGAGTTGCTTGCGCCCTAAAGGAGGAGTTATTCAGATTCATTGCAGTGGGCGGCGGCTGCAAAACGCACCATTCTTCTTGTTTTTGCTCTGCAAAGCAGCCTTTTCAAGGGTTGGCTTGGGTGACAAAATGTCTTGTGTAGGCGTGGGTTTGTCTCCCTCTCGCTCTCTCTCCCTAAGATGTGTCCGGCATAGGCCAGGGTGCCACTCGAGGCCCAAACCAATTCTGGTTATCGCTTCTCGGCCTTTTGGCTAAGATCAAGTGTAGTATCTGTTCTTATCAGTTTAATATCTGATACGTCCCCTATCTGGGGACCATATATTAAATGGATTTTTAGAACAGGGAGATGGAAAAAGAGCTTGCTCTGTCCACTCCACGCATTGACCTGGTATTGCAGTACCTCCAGGAACGGTGCACCCCTTCTTAACCCAGTTTCCAAAAGCAGAACTCGATTCACCTGATTCATATTAGCCCGATTAGCGAATTGAAATGAATTTTTATCTAACACACTTTTTACTTGCTTTATTCATCCAAATAGCAAACTCATCACCACTCAACTTCACCAACTCTGCTATGTCCCGTGCAGTATCTTGTTGTCAGTCTAATCTAGATCATGTGTAATTGAATGGAATAGATCCCTTTTGGACAAAGTGGAGTCAGATGCTGCAGTGACCACAGGTGTGAGAGGATCTACAATTGGCATCTGGTGTTATCTCTCTGCTTCCACTCCAAATAAAGTTACCTGTTGTTACCTGAACGTCAAATACTAAGAATGGGCGGCCTATGAAAGAATTAGTACTTTCATTAAGTATACTAAACCGGCTAATTGGGAATAGACAAACTGTAAAAAGCCCTCTGAGAAAGCCCCTCTCTAACCTTTGTTAGTAAGCTTTTCTGTAGCCTGCCTGTTGATGTATTTTCGGTTTGAACAGTGCACAACATGAAGAGACGGAACACTGGCGGCTTGTCACAATGCCCCCCGATGACATCACAATAGCGCTGCTGCCTAGAAAACAAGCTGCGCAGAAGAAGTTGTTCTTTGGGTGGGAGGGTGGGCTAGTGGAAGGAGGGGGCAATCTCTTTTTTTCCCGGGTGGTAGGGGGATGACAGGAGAAGGGAAGCGGGTGGTGAGAAAGGTACAGAGGGCAGGGTTTGGGGGCTGGGAAGGAAAGGGAAAAGATTAGGGTTTGGGGATGATGAAAGGGCTTTCTACGGGTAAGGATGACAAAGGGTGGCAGTGACGGAAAGTCAGGCAACCTGTCCTGTCCGTCTTTTTGTATCGTGAATTGGAAAGACTGCAAGGGGGAGGGGAGTTGCTTGCGCCCTAAAGGAGGAGTTATTCAGATTCATTGCAGTGGGCGGCGGCTGCAAAACGCACCATTCTTCTTGTTTTTGCTCTGCAAAGCAGCCTTTTCAAGGGTTGGCTTGGGTGACAAAATGTCTTGTGTAGGCGTGGGTTTGTCTCCCTCTCGCTCTCTCTCCCTAAGATGTGTCCGGCATAGGCCAGGGTGCCACTCGAGGCCCAAACCAATTCTGGTTATCGCTTCTCGGCCTTTTGGCTAAGATCAAGTGTAGTATCTGTTCTTATCAGTTTAATATCTGATACGTCCCCTATCTGGGGACCATATATTAAATGGATTTTTAGAACAGGGAGATGGAAAAAGAGCTTGCTCTGTCCACTCCACGCATTGACCTGGTATTGCAGTACCTCCAGGAACGGTGCACCCCTTCTTAACCCAGTTTCCAAAAGCAGAACTCGATTCACCTGATTCATATTAGCCCGATTAGCGAATTGAAATGAATTTTTATCTAACACACTTTTTACTTGCTTTATTCATCCAAATAGCAAACTCATCACCACTCAACTTCACCAACTCTGCTATGTCCCGTGCAGTATCTTGTTGTCAGTCTAATCTAGATCATGTGTAATTGAATGGAATAGATCCCTTTTGGACAAAGTGGAGTCAGATGCTGCAGTGACCACAGGTGTGAGAGGATCTACAATTGGCATCTGGTGTTATCTCTCTGCTTCCACTCCAAATAAAGTTACCTGTTGTTACCTGAACGTCAAATACTAAGAATGGGCGGCCTATGAAAGAATTAGTACTTTCATTAAGTATACTAAACCGGCTAATTGGGAATAGACAAACTGTAAAAAGCCCTCTGAGAAAGCCCCTCTCTAACCTTTGTTAGTAAGCTTTTCTGTAGCCTGCCTGTTGATGTATTTTCGGTTTGAACAGTGCACAACATGAAGAGACGGAACACTGGCGGCTTGTCACAATGCCCCCCGATGACATCACAATAGCGCTGCTGCCTAGAAAACAAGCTGCGCAGAAGAAGTTGTTCTTTGGGTGGGAGGGTGGGCTAGTGGAAGGAGGGGGCAATCTCTTTTTTTCCCGGGTGGTAGGGGGATGACAGGAGAAGGGAAGCGGGTGGTGAGAAAGGTACAGAGGGCAGGGTTTGGGGGCTGGGAAGGAAAGGGAAAAGATTAGGGTTTGGGGATGATGAAAGGGCTTTCTACGGGTAAGGATGGCAAAGGGTGGCAGTGACGGAAAGTCAGGCAACCTGTCCTGTCCGTCTTTTTGTATCGTGAATTGGAAAGACTGCAAGGGGGAGGGGAGTTGCTTGCGCCCTAAAGGAGGAGTTATTCAGATTCATTGCAGTGGGCGGCGGCTGCAAAACGCACCATTCTTCTTGTTTTTGCTCTGCAAAGCAGCCTTTTCAAGGGTTGGCTTGGGTGACAAAATGTCTTGTGTAGGCGTGGGTTTGTCTCCCTCTCGCTCTCTCTCCCTAAGATGTGTCCGGCATAGGCCAGGGTGCCACTCGAGGCCCAAACCAATTCTGGTTATCGCTTCTCGGCCTTTTGGCTAAGATCAAGTGTAGTATCTGTTCTTATCAGTTTAATATCTGATACGTCCCCTATCTGGGGACCATATATTAAATGGATTTTTAGAACAGGGAGATGGAAAAAGAGCTTGCTCTGTCCACTCCACGCATTGACCTGGTATTGCAGTACCTCCAGGAACGGTGCACCCCTTCTTAACCCAGTTTCCAAAAGCAGAACTCGATTCACCTGATTCATATTAGCCCGATTAGCGAATTGAAATGAATTTTTATCTAACACACTTTTTACTTGCTTTATTCATCCAAATAGCAAACTCATCACCACTCAACTTCACCAACTCTGCTATGTCCCGTGCAGTATCTTGTTGTCAGTCTAATCTAGATCATGTGTAATTGAATGGAATAGATCCCTTTTGGACAAAGTGGAGTCAGATGCTGCAGTGACCACAGGTGTGAGAGGATCTACAATTGGCATCTGGTGTTATCTCTCTGCTTCCACTCCAAATAAAGTTACCTGTTGTTACCTGAACGTCAAATACTAAGAATGGGCGGCCTATGAAAGAATTAGTACTTTCATTAAGTATACTAAACCGGCTAATTGGGAATAGACAAACTGTAAAAAGCCCTCTGAGAAAGCCCCTCTCTAACCTTTGTTAGTAAGCTTTTCTGTAGCCTGCCTGTTGATGTATTTTCGGTTTGAACAGTGCACAACATGAAGAGACGGAACACTGGCGGCTTGTCACAATGCCCCCCGATGACATCACAATAGCGCTGCTGCCTAGAAAACAAGCTGCGCAGAAGAAGTTGTTCTTTGGGTGGGAGGGTGGGCTAGTGGAAGGAGGGGGCAATCTCTTTTTTTCCCGGGTGGTAGGGGGATGACAGGAGAAGGGAAGCGGGTGGTGAGAAAGGTACAGAGGGCAGGGTTTGGGGGCTGGGAAGGAAAGGGAAAAGATTAGGGTTTGGGGATGATGAAAGGGCTTTCTACGGGTAAGGATGGCAAAGGGTGGCAGTGACGGAAAGTCAGGCAACCTGTCCTGTCCGTCTTTTTGTATCGTGAATTGGAAAGACTGCAAGGGGGAGGGGAGTTGCTTGCGCCCTAAAGGAGGAGTTATTCAGATTCATTGCAGTGGGCGGCGGCTGCAAAACGCACCATTCTTCTTGTTTTTGCTCTGCAAAGCAGCCTTTTCAAGGGTTGGCTTGGGTGACAAAATGTCTTGTGTAGGCGTGGGTTTGTCTCCCTCTCGCTCTCTCTCCCTAAGATGTGTCCGGCATAGGCCAGGGTGCCACTCGAGGCCCAAACCAATTCTGGTTATCGCTTCTCGGCCTTTTGGCTAAGATCAAGTGTAGTATCTGTTCTTATCAGTTTAATATCTGATACGTCCCCTATCTGGGGACCATATATTAAATGGATTTTTAGAACAGGGAGATGGAAAAAGAGCTTGCTCTGTCCACTCCACGCATTGACCTGGTATTGCAGTACCTCCAGGAACGGTGCACCCCTTCTTAACCCAGTTTCCAAAAGCAGAACTCGATTCACCTGATTCATATTAGCCCGATTAGCGAATTGAAATGAATTTTTATCTAACACACTTTTTACTTGCTTTATTCATCCAAATAGCAAACTCATCACCACTCAACTTCACCAACTCTGCTATGTCCCGTGCAGTATCTTGTTGTCAGTCTAATCTAGATCATGTGTAATTGAATGGAATAGATCCCTTTTGGACAAAGTGGAGTCAGATGCTGCAGTGACCACAGGTGTGAGAGGATCTACAATTGGCATCTGGTGTTATCTCTCTGCTTCCACTCCAAATAAAGTTACCTGTTGTTACCTGAACGTCAAATACTAAGAATGGGCGGCCTATGAAAGAATTAGTACTTTCATTAAGTATACTAAACCGGCTAATTGGGAATAGACAAACTGTAAAAAGCCCTCTGAGAAAGCCCCTCTCTAACCTTTGTTAGTAAGCTTTTCTGTAGCCTGCCTGTTGATGTATTTTCGGTTTGAACAGTGCACAACATGAAGAGACGGAACACTGGCGGCTTGTCACAATGCCCCCCGATGACATCACAATAGCGCTGCTGCCTAGAAAACAAGCTGCGCAGAAGAAGTTGTTCTTTGGGTGGGAGGGTGGGCTAGTGGAAGGAGGGGGCAATCTCTTTTTTTCCCGGGTGGTAGGGGGATGACAGGAGAAGGGAAGCGGGTGGTGAGAAAGGTACAGAGGGCAGGGTTTGGGGGCTGGGAAGGAAAGGGAAAAGATTAGGGTTTGGGGATGATGAAAGGGCTTTCTACGGGTAAGGATGGCAAAGGGTGGCAGTGACAGAAAGTCAGGCAACCTGTCCTGTCCGTCTTTTTGTATCGTGAATTGGAAAGACTGCAAGGGGGAGGGGAGTTGCTTGCGCCCTAAAGGAGGAGTTATTCAGATTCATTGCAGTGGGCGGCGGCTGCAAAACGCACCATTCTTCTTGTTTTTGCTCTGCAAAGCAGCCTTTTCAAGGGTTGGCTTGGGTGACAAAATGTCTTGTGTAGGCGTGGGTTTGTCTCCCTCTCGCTCTCTCTCCCTAAGATGTGTCCGGCATAGGCCAGGGTGCCACTCGAGGCCCAAACCAATTCTGGTTATCGCTTCTCGGCCTTTTGGCTAAGATCAAGTGTAGTATCTGTTCTTATCAGTTTAATATCTGATACGTCCCCTATCTGGGGACCATATATTAAATGGATTTTTAGAACAGGGAGATGGAAAAAGAGCTTGCTCTGTCCACTCCACGCATTGACCTGGTATTGCAGTACCTCCAGGAACGGTGCACCCCTTCTTAACCCATTTTCCAAAAGCAGAACTCGATTCACCTGATTCATATTAGCCCGATTAGCGAATTGAAATGAATTTTTATCTAACACACTTTTTACTTGCTTTATTCATCCAAATAGCAAACTCATCACCACTCAACTTCACCAACTCTGCTATGTCCCGTGCAGTATCTTGTTGTCAGTCTAATCTAGATCATGTGTAATTGAATGGAATAGATCCCTTTTGGACAAAGTGGAGTCAGATGCTGCAGTGACCACAGGTGTGAGAGGATCTACAATTGGCATCTGGTGTTATCTCTCTGCTTCCACTCCAAATAAAGTTACCTGTTGTTACCTGAACGTCAAATACTAAGAATGGGCGGCCTATGAAAGAATTAGTACTTTCATTAAGTATACTAAACCGGCTAATTGGGAATAGACAAACTGTAAAAAGCCCTCTGAGAAAGCCCCTCTCTAACCTTTGTTAGTAAGCTTTTCTGTAGCCTGCCTGTTGATGTATTTTCGGTTTGAACAGTGCACAACATGAAGAGACGGAACACTGGCGGCTTGTCACAATGCCCCCCGATGACATCACAATAGCGCTGCTGCCTAGAAAACAAGCTGCGCAGAAGAAGTTGTTCTTTGGGTGGGAGGGTGGGCTAGTGGAAGGAGGGGGCAATCTCTTTTTTTCCCGGGTGGTAGGGGGATGACAGGAGAAGGGAAGCGGGTGGTGAGAAAGGTACAGAGGGCAGGGTTTGGGGGCTGGGAAGGAAAGGGAAAAGATTAGGGTTTGGGGATGATGAAAGGGCTTTCTACGGGTAAGGATGGCAAAGGGTGGCAGTGACGGAAAGTCAGGCAACCTGTCCTGTCCGTCTTTTTGTATCGTGAATTGGAAAGACTGCAAGGGGGAGGGGAGTTGCTTGCGCCCTAAAGGAGGAGTTATTCAGATTCATTGCAGTGGGCGGCGGCTGCAAAACGCACCATTCTTCTTGTTTTTGCTCTGCAAAGCAGCCTTTTCAAGGGTTGGCTTGGGTGACAAAATGTCTTGTGTAGGCGTGGGTTTGTCTCCCTCTCGCTCTCTCTCCCTAAGATGTGTCCGGCATAGGCCAGGGTGCCACTCGAGGCCCAAACCAATTCTGGTTATCGCTTCTCGGCCTTTTGGCTAAGATCAAGTGTAGTATCTGTTCTTATCAGTTTAATATCTGATACGTCCCCTATCTGGGGACCATATATTAAATGGATTTTTAGAACAGGGAGATGGAAAAAGAGCTTGCTCTGTCCACTCCACGCATTGACCTGGTATTGCAGTACCTCCAGGAACGGTGCACCCCTTCTTAACCCATTTTCCAAAAGCAGAACTCGATTCACCTGATTCATATTAGCCCGATTAGCGAATTGAAATGAATTTTTATCTAACACACTTTTTACTTGCTTTATTCATCCAAATAGCAAACTCATCACCACTCAACTTCACCAACTCTGCTATGTCCCGTGCAGTATCTTGTTGTCAGTCTAATCTAGATCATGTGTAATTGAATGGAATAGATCCCTTTTGGACAAAGTGGAGTCAGATGCTGCAGTGACCACAGGTGTGAGAGGATCTACAATTGGCATCTGGTGTTATCTCTCTGCTTCCACTCCAAATAAAGTTACCTGTTGTTACCTGAACGTCAAATACTAAGAATGGGCGGCCTATGAAAGAATTAGTACTTTCATTAAGTATACTAAACCGGCTAATTGGGAATAGACAAACTGTAAAAAGCCCTCTGAGAAAGCCCCTCTCTAACCTTTGTTAGTAAGCTTTTCTGTAGCCTGCCTGTTGATGTATTTTCGGTTTGAACAGTGCACAACATGAAGAGACGGAACACTGGCGGCTTGTCACAATGCCCCCCGATGACATCACAATAGCGCTGCTGCCTAGAAAACAAGCTGCGCAGAAGAAGTTGTTCTTTGGGTGGGAGGGTGGGCTAGTGGAAGGAGGGGGCAATCTCTTTTTTTCCCGGGTGGTAGGGGGATGACAGGAGAAGGGAAGCGGGTGGTGAGAAAGGTACAGAGGGCAGGGTTTGGGGGCTGGGAAGGAAAGGGAAAAGATTAGGGTTTGGGGATGATGAAAGGGCTTTCTACGGGTAAGGATGGCAAAGGGTGGCAGTGACGGAAAGTCAGGCAACCTGTCCTGTCCGTCTTTTTGTATCGTGAATTGGAAAGACTGCAAGGGGGAGGGGAGTTGCTTGCGCCCTAAAGGAGGAGTTATTCAGATTCATTGCAGTGGGCGGCGGCTGCAAAACGCACCATTCTTCTTGTTTTTGCTCTGCAAAGCAGCCTTTTCAAGGGTTGGCTTGGGTGACAAAATGTCTTGTGTAGGCGTGGGTTTGTCTCCCTCTCGCTCTCTCTCCCTAAGATGTGTCCGGCATAGGCCAGGGTGCCACTCGAGGCCCAAACCAATTCTGGTTATCGCTTCTCGGCCTTTTGGCTAAGATCAAGTGTAGTATCTGTTCTTATCAGTTTAATATCTGATACGTCCCCTATCTGGGGACCATATATTAAATGGATTTTTAGAACAGGGAGATGGAAAAAGAGCTTGCTCTGTCCACTCCACGCATTGACCTGGTATTGCAGTACCTCCAGGAACGGTGCACCCCTTCTTAACCCAGTTTCCAAAAGCAGAACTCGATTCACCTGATTCATATTAGCCCGATTAGCGAATTGAAATGAATTTTTATCTAACACACTTTTTACTTGCTTTATTCATCCAAATAGCAAACTCATCACCACTCAACTTCACCAACTCTGCTATGTCCCGTGCAGTATCTTGTTGTCAGTCTAATCTAGATCATGTGTAATTGAATGGAATAGATCCCTTTTGGACAAAGTGGAGTCAGATGCTGCAGTGACCACAGGTGTGAGAGGATCTACAATTGGCATCTGGTGTTATCTCTCTGCTTCCACTCCAAATAAAGTTACCTGTTGTTACCTGAACGTCAAATACTAAGAATGGGCGGCCTATGAAAGAATTAGTACTTTCATTAAGTATACTAAACCGGCTAATTGGGAATAGACAAACTGTAAAAAGCCCTCTGAGAAAGCCCCTCTCTAACCTTTGTTAGTAAGCTTTTCTGTAGCCTGCCTGTTGATGTATTTTCGGTTTGAACAGTGCACAACATGAAGAGACGGAACACTGGCGGCTTGTCACAATGCCCCCCGATGACATCACAATAGCGCTGCTGCCTAGAAAACAAGCTGCGCAGAAGAAGTTGTTCTTTGGGTGGGAGGGTGGGCTAGTGGAAGGAGGGGGCAATCTCTTTTTTTCCCGGGTGGTAGGGGGATGACAGGAGAAGGGAAGCGGGTGGTGAGAAAGGTACAGAGGGCAGGGTTTGGGGGCTGGGAAGGAAAGGGAAAAGATTAGGGTTTGGGGATGATGAAAGGGCTTTCTACGGGTAAGGATGGCAAAGGGTGGCAGTGACGGAAAGTCAGGCAACCTGTCCTGTCCGTCTTTTTGTATCGTGAATTGGAAAGACTGCAAGGGGGAGGGGAGTTGCTTGCGCCCTAAAGGAGGAGTTATTCAGATTCATTGCAGTGGGCGGCGGCTGCAAAACGCACCATTCTTCTTGTTTTTGCTCTGCAAAGCAGCCTTTTCAAGGGTTGGCTTGGGTGACAAAATGTCTTGTGTAGGCGTGGGTTTGTCTCCCTCTCGCTCTCTCTCCCTAAGATGTGTCCGGCATAGGCCAGGGTGCCACTCGAGGCCCAAACCAATTCTGGTTATCGCTTCTCGGCCTTTTGGCTAAGATCAAGTGTAGTATCTGTTCTTATCAGTTTAATATCTGATACGTCCCCTATCTGGGGACCATATATTAAATGGATTTTTAGAACAGGGAGATGGAAAAAGAGCTTGCTCTGTCCACTCCACGCATTGACCTGGTATTGCAGTACCTCCAGGAACGGTGCACCCCTTCTTAACCCAGTTTCCAAAAGCAGAACTCGATTCACCTGATTCATATTAGCCCGATTAGCGAATTGAAATGAATTTTTATCTAACACACTTTTTACTTGCTTTATTCATCCAAATAGCAAACTCATCACCACTCAACTTCACCAACTCTGCTATGTCCCGTGCAGTATCTTGTTGTCAGTCTAATCTAGATCATGTGTAATTGAATGGAATAGATCCCTTTTGGACAAAGTGGAGTCAGATGCTGCAGTGACCACAGGTGTGAGAGGATCTACAATTGGCATCTGGTGTTATCTCTCTGCTTCCACTCCAAATAAAGTTACCTGTTGTTACCTGAACGTCAAATACTAAGAATGGGCGGCCTATGAAAGAATTAGTACTTTCATTAAGTATACTAAACCGGCTAATTGGGAATAGACAAACTGTAAAAAGCCCTCTGAGAAAGCCCCTCTCTAACCTTTGTTAGTAAGCTTTTCTGTAGCCTGCCTGTTGATGTATTTTCGGTTTGAACAGTGCACAACATGAAGAGACGGAACACTGGCGGCTTGTCACAATGCCCCCCGATGACATCACAATAGCGCTGCTGCCTAGAAAACAAGCTGCGCAGAAGAAGTTGTTCTTTGGGTGGGAGGGTGGGCTAGTGGAAGGAGGGGGCAATCTCTTTTTTTCCCGGGTGGTAGGGGGATGACAGGAGAAGGGAAGCGGGTGGTGAGAAAGGTACAGAGGGCAGGGTTTGGGGGCTGGGAAGGAAAGGGAAAAGATTAGGGTTTGGGGATGATGAAAGGGCTTTCTACGGGTAAGGATGGCAAAGGGTGGCAGTGACGGAAAGTCAGGCAACCTGTCCTGTCCGTCTTTTTGTATCGTGAATTGGAAAGACTGCAAGGGGGAGGGGAGTTGCTTGCGCCCTAAAGGAGGAGTTATTCAGATTCATTGCAGTGGGCGGCGGCTGCAAAACGCACCATTCTTCTTGTTTTTGCTCTGCAAAGCAGCCTTTTCAAGGGTTGGCTTGGGTGACAAAATGTCTTGTGTAGGCGTGGGTTTGTCTCCCTCTCGCTCTCTCTCCCTAAGATGTGTCCGGCATAGGCCAGGGTGCCACTCGAGGCCCAAACCAATTCTGGTTATCGCTTCTCGGCCTTTTGGCTAAGATCAAGTGTAGTATCTGTTCTTATCAGTTTAATATCTGATACGTCCCCTATCTGGGGACCATATATTAAATGGATTTTTAGAACAGGGAGATGGAAAAAGAGCTTGCTCTGTCCACTCCACGCATTGACCTGGTATTGCAGTACCTCCAGGAACGGTGCACCCCTTCTTAACCCAGTTTCCAAAAGCAGAACTCGATTCACCTGATTCATATTAGCCCGATTAGCGAATTGAAATGAATTTTTATCTAACACACTTTTTACTTGCTTTATTCATCCAAATAGCAAACTCATCACCACTCAACTTCACCAACTCTGCTATGTCCCGTGCAGTATCTTGTTGTCAGTCTAATCTAGATCATGTGTAATTGAATGGAATAGATCCCTTTTGGACAAAGTGGAGTCAGATGCTGCAGTGACCACAGGTGTGAGAGGATCTACAATTGGCATCTGGTGTTATCTCTCTGCTTCCACTCCAAATAAAGTTACCTGTTGTTACCTGAACGTCAAATACTAAGAATGGGCGGCCTATGAAAGAATTAGTACTTTCATTAAGTATACTAAACCGGCTAATTGGGAATAGACAAACTGTAAAAAGCCCTCTGAGAAAGCCCCTCTCTAACCTTTGTTAGTAAGCTTTTCTGTAGCCTGCCTGTTGATGTATTTTCGGTTTGAACAGTGCACAACATGAAGAGACGGAACACTGGCGGCTTGTCACAATGCCCCCCGATGACATCACAATAGCGCTGCTGCCTAGAAAACAAGCTGCGCAGAAGAAGTTGTTCTTTGGGTGGGAGGGTGGGCTAGTGGAAGGAGGGGGCAATCTCTTTTTTTCCCGGGTGGTAGGGGGATGACAGGAGAAGGGAAGCGGGTGGTGAGAAAGGTACAGAGGGCAGGGTTTGGGGGCTGGGAAGGAAAGGGAAAAGATTAGGGTTTGGGGATGATGAAAGGGCTTTCTACGGGTAAGGATGGCAAAGGGTGGCAGTGACGGAAAGTCAGGCAACCTGTCCTGTCCGTCTTTTTGTATCGTGAATTGGAAAGACTGCAAGGGGGAGGGGAGTTGCTTGCGCCCTAAAGGAGGAGTTATTCAGATTCATTGCAGTGGGCGGCGGCTGCAAAACGCACCATTCTTCTTGTTTTTGCTCTGCAAAGCAGCCTTTTCAAGGGTTGGCTTGGGTGACAAAATGTCTTGTGTAGGCGTGGGTTTGTCTCCCTCTCGCTCTCTCTCCCTAAGATGTGTCCGGCATAGGCCAGGGTGCCACTCGAGGCCCAAACCAATTCTGGTTATCGCTTCTCGGCCTTTTGGCTAAGATCAAGTGTAGTATCTGTTCTTATCAGTTTAATATCTGATACGTCCCCTATCTGGGGACCATATATTAAATGGATTTTTAGAACAGGGAGATGGAAAAAGAGCTTGCTCTGTCCACTCCACGCATTGACCTGGTATTGCAGTACCTCCAGGAACGGTGCACCCCTTCTTAACCCAGTTTCCAAAAGCAGAACTCGATTCACCTGATTCATATTAGCCCGATTAGCGAATTGAAATGAATTTTTATCTAACACACTTTTTACTTGCTTTATTCATCCAAATAGCAAACTCATCACCACTCAACTTCACCAACTCTGCTATGTCCCGTGCAGTATCTTGTTGTCAGTCTAATCTAGATCATGTGTAATTGAATGGAATAGATCCCTTTTGGACAAAGTGGAGTCAGATGCTGCAGTGACCACAGGTGTGAGAGGATCTACAATTGGCATCTGGTGTTATCTCTCTGCTTCCACTCCAAATAAAGTTACCTGTTGTTACCTGAACGTCAAATACTAAGAATGGGCGGCCTATGAAAGAATTAGTACTTTCATTAAGTATACTAAACCGGCTAATTGGGAATAGACAAACTGTAAAAAGCCCTCTGAGAAAGCCCCTCTCTAACCTTTGTTAGTAAGCTTTTCTGTAGCCTGCCTGTTGATGTATTTTCGGTTTGAACAGTGCACAACATGAAGAGACGGAACACTGGCGGCTTGTCACAATGCCCCCCGATGACATCACAATAGCGCTGCTGCCTAGAAAACAAGCTGCGCAGAAGAAGTTGTTCTTTGGGTGGGAGGGTGGGCTAGTGGAAGGAGGGGGCAATCTCTTTTTTTCCCGGGTGGTAGGGGGATGACAGGAGAAGGGAAGCGGGTGGTGAGAAAGGTACAGAGGGCAGGGTTTGGGGGCTGGGAAGGAAAGGGAAAAGATTAGGGTTTGGGGATGATGAAAGGGCTTTCTACGGGTAAGGATGGCAAAGGGTGGCAGTGACGGAAAGTCAGGCAACCTGTCCTGTCCGTCTTTTTGTATCGTGAATTGGAAAGACTGCAAGGGGGAGGGGAGTTGCTTGCGCCCTAAAGGAGGAGTTATTCAGATTCATTGCAGTGGGCGGCGGCTGCAAAACGCACCATTCTTCTTGTTTTTGCTCTGCAAAGCAGCCTTTTCAAGGGTTGGCTTGGGTGACAAAATGTCTTGTGTAGGCGTGGGTTTGTCTCCCTCTCGCTCTCTCTCCCTAAGATGTGTCCGGCATAGGCCAGGGTGCCACTCGAGGCCCAAACCAATTCTGGTTATCGCTTCTCGGCCTTTTGGCTAAGATCAAGTGTAGTATCTGTTCTTATCAGTTTAATATCTGATACGTCCCCTATCTGGGGACCATATATTAAATGGATTTTTAGAACAGGGAGATGGAAAAAGAGCTTGCTCTGTCCACTCCACGCATTGACCTGGTATTGCAGTACCTCCAGGAACGGTGCACCCCTTCTTAACCCAGTTTCCAAAAGCAGAACTCGATTCACCTGATTCATATTAGCCCGATTAGCGAATTGAAATGAATTTTTATCTAACACACTTTTTACTTGCTTTATTCATCCAAATAGCAAACTCATCACCACTCAACTTCACCAACTCTGCTATGTCCCGTGCAGTATCTTGTTGTCAGTCTAATCTAGATCATGTGTAATTGAATGGAATAGATCCCTTTTGGACAAAGTGGAGTCAGATGCTGCAGTGACCACAGGTGTGAGAGGATCTACAATTGGCATCTGGTGTTATCTCTCTGCTTCCACTCCAAATAAAGTTACCTGTTGTTACCTGAACGTCAAATACTAAGAATGGGCGGCCTATGAAAGAATTAGTACTTTCATTAAGTATACTAAACCGGCTAATTGGGAATAGACAAACTGTAAAAAGCCCTCTGAGAAAGCCCCTCTCTAACCTTTGTTAGTAAGCTTTTCTGTAGCCTGCCTGTTGATGTATTTTCGGTTTGAACAGTGCACAACATGAAGAGACGGAACACTGGCGGCTTGTCACAATGCCCCCCGATGACATCACAATAGCGCTGCTGCCTAGAAAACAAGCTGCGCAGAAGAAGTTGTTCTTTGGGTGGGAGGGTGGGCTAGTGGAAGGAGGGGGCAATCTCTTTTTTTCCCGGGTGGTAGGGGGATGACAGGAGAAGGGAAGCGGGTGGTGAGAAAGGTACAGAGGGCAGGGTTTGGGGGCTGGGAAGGAAAGGGAAAAGATTAGGGTTTGGGGATGATGAAAGGGCTTTCTACGGGTAAGGATGGCAAAGGGTGGCAGTGACGGAAAGTCAGGCAACCTGTCCTGTCCGTCTTTTTGTATCGTGAATTGGAAAGACTGCAAGGGGGAGGGGAGTTGCTTGCGCCCTAAAGGAGGAGTTATTCAGATTCATTGCAGTGGGCGGCGGCTGCAAAACGCACCATTCTTCTTGTTTTTGCTCTGCAAAGCAGCCTTTTCAAGGGTTGGCTTGGGTGACAAAATGTCTTGTGTAGGCGTGGGTTTGTCTCCCTCTCGCTCTCTCTCCCTAAGATGTGTCCGGCATAGGCCAGGGTGCCACTCGAGGCCCAAACCAATTCTGGTTATCGCTTCTCGGCCTTTTGGCTAAGATCAAGTGTAGTATCTGTTCTTATCAGTTTAATATCTGATACGTCCCCTATCTGGGGACCATATATTAAATGGATTTTTAGAACAGGGAGATGGAAAAAGAGCTTGCTCTGTCCACTCCACGCATTGACCTGGTATTGCAGTACCTCCAGGAACGGTGCACCCCTTCTTAACCCAGTTTCCAAAAGCAGAACTCGATTCACCTGATTCATATTAGCCCGATTAGCGAATTGAAATGAATTTTTATCTAACACACTTTTTACTTGCTTTATTCATCCAAATAGCAAACTCATCACCACTCAACTTCACCAACTCTGCTATGTCCCGTGCAGTATCTTGTTGTCAGTCTAATCTAGATCATGTGTAATTGAATGGAATAGATCCCTTTTGGACAAAGTGGAGTCAGATGCTGCAGTGACCACAGGTGTGAGAGGATCTACAATTGGCATCTGGTGTTATCTCTCTGCTTCCACTCCAAATAAAGTTACCTGTTGTTACCTGAACGTCAAATACTAAGAATGGGCGGCCTATGAAAGAATTAGTACTTTCATTAAGTATACTAAACCGGCTAATTGGGAATAGACAAACTGTAAAAAGCCCTCTGAGAAAGCCCCTCTCTAACCTTTGTTAGTAAGCTTTTCTGTAGCCTGCCTGTTGATGTATTTTCGGTTTGAACAGTGCACAACATGAAGAGACGGAACACTGGCGGCTTGTCACAATGCCCCCCGATGACATCACAATAGCGCTGCTGCCTAGAAAACAAGCTGCGCAGAAGAAGTTGTTCTTTGGGTGGGAGGGTGGGCTAGTGGAAGGAGGGGGCAATCTCTTTTTTTCCCGGGTGGTAGGGGGATGACAGGAGAAGGGAAGCGGGTGGTGAGAAAGGTACAGAGGGCAGGGTTTGGGGGCTGGGAAGGAAAGGGAAAAGATTAGGGTTTGGGGATGATGAAAGGGCTTTCTACGGGTAAGGATGGCAAAGGGTGGCAGTGACGGAAAGTCAGGCAACCTGTCCTGTCCGTCTTTTTGTATCGTGAATTGGAAAGACTGCAAGGGGGAGGGGAGTTGCTTGCGCCCTAAAGGAGGAGTTATTCAGATTCATTGCAGTGGGCGGCGGCTGCAAAACGCACCATTCTTCTTGTTTTTGCTCTGCAAAGCAGCCTTTTCAAGGGTTGGCTTGGGTGACAAAATGTCTTGTGTAGGCGTGGGTTTGTCTCCCTCTCGCTCTCTCTCCCTAAGATGTGTCCGGCATAGGCCAGGGTGCCACTCGAGGCCCAAACCAATTCTGGTTATCGCTTCTCGGCCTTTTGGCTAAGATCAAGTGTAGTATCTGTTCTTATCAGTTTAATATCTGATACGTCCCCTATCTGGGGACCATATATTAAATGGATTTTTAGAACAGGGAGATGGAAAAAGAGCTTGCTCTGTCCACTCCACGCATTGACCTGGTATTGCAGTACCTCCAGGAACGGTGCACCCCTTCTTAACCCAGTTTCCAAAAGCAGAACTCGATTCACCTGATTCATATTAGCCCGATTAGCGAATTGAAATGAATTTTTATCTAACACACTTTTTACTTGCTTTATTCATCCAAATAGCAAACTCATCACCACTCAACTTCACCAACTCTGCTATGTCCCGTGCAGTATCTTGTTGTCAGTCTAATCTAGATCATGTGTAATTGAATGGAATAGATCCCTTTTGGACAAAGTGGAGTCAGATGCTGCAGTGACCACAGGTGTGAGAGGATCTACAATTGGCATCTGGTGTTATCTCTCTGCTTCCACTCCAAATAAAGTTACCTGTTGTTACCTGAACGTCAAATACTAAGAATGGGCGGCCTATGAAAGAATTAGTACTTTCATTAAGTATACTAAACCGGCTAATTGGGAATAGACAAACTGTAAAAAGCCCTCTGAGAAAGCCCCTCTCTAACCTTTGTTAGTAAGCTTTTCTGTAGCCTGCCTGTTGATGTATTTTCGGTTTGAACAGTGCACAACATGAAGAGACGGAACACTGGCGGCTTGTCACAATGCCCCCCGATGACATCACAATAGCGCTGCTGCCTAGAAAACAAGCTGCGCAGAAGAAGTTGTTCTTTGGGTGGGAGGGTGGGCTAGTGGAAGGAGGGGGCAATCTCTTTTTTTCCCGGGTGGTAGGGGGATGACAGGAGAAGGGAAGCGGGTGGTGAGAAAGGTACAGAGGGCAGGGTTTGGGGGCTGGGAAGGAAAGGGAAAAGATTAGGGTTTGGGGATGATGAAAGGGCTTTCTACGGGTAAGGATGGCAAAGGGTGGCAGTGACGGAAAGTCAGGCAACCTGTCCTGTCCGTCTTTTTGTATCGTGAATTGGAAAGACTGCAAGGGGGAGGGGAGTTGCTTGCGCCCTAAAGGAGGAGTTATTCAGATTCATTGCAGTGGGCGGCGGCTGCAAAACGCACCATTCTTCTTGTTTTTGCTCTGCAAAGCAGCCTTTTCAAGGGTTGGCTTGGGTGACAAAATGTCTTGTGTAGGCGTGGGTTTGTCTCCCTCTCGCTCTCTCTCCCTAAGATGTGTCCGGCATAGGCCAGGGTGCCACTCGAGGCCCAAACCAATTCTGGTTATCGCTTCTCGGCCTTTTGGCTAAGATCAAGTGTAGTATCTGTTCTTATCAGTTTAATATCTGATACGTCCCCTATCTGGGGACCATATATTAAATGGATTTTTAGAACAGGGAGATGGAAAAAGAGCTTGCTCTGTCCACTCCACGCATTGACCTGGTATTGCAGTACCTCCAGGAACGGTGCACCCCTTCTTAACCCAGTTTCCAAAAGCAGAACTCGATTCACCTGATTCATATTAGCCCGATTAGCGAATTGAAATGAATTTTTATCTAACACACTTTTTACTTGCTTTATTCATCCAAATAGCAAACTCATCACCACTCAACTTCACCAACTCTGCTATGTCCCGTGCAGTATCTTGTTGTCAGTCTAATCTAGATCATGTGTAATTGAATGGAATAGATCCCTTTTGGACAAAGTGGAGTCAGATGCTGCAGTGACCACAGGTGTGAGAGGATCTACAATTGGCATCTGGTGTTATCTCTCTGCTTCCACTCCAAATAAAGTTACCTGTTGTTACCTGAACGTCAAATACTAAGAATGGGCGGCCTATGAAAGAATTAGTACTTTCATTAAGTATACTAAACCGGCTAATTGGGAATAGACAAACTGTAAAAAGCCCTCTGAGAAAGCCCCTCTCTAACCTTTGTTAGTAAGCTTTTCTGTAGCCTGCCTGTTGATGTATTTTCGGTTTGAACAGTGCACAACATGAAGAGACGGAACACTGGCGGCTTGTCACAATGCCCCCCGATGACATCACAATAGCGCTGCTGCCTAGAAAACAAGCTGCGCAGAAGAAGTTGTTCTTTGGGTGGGAGGGTGGGCTAGTGGAAGGAGGGGGCAATCTCTTTTTTTCCCGGGTGGTAGGGGGATGACAGGAGAAGGGAAGCGGGTGGTGAGAAAGGTACAGAGGGCAGGGTTTGGGGGCTGGGAAGGAAAGGGAAAAGATTAGGGTTTGGGGATGATGAAAGGGCTTTCTACGGGTAAGGATGGCAAAGGGTGGCAGTGACGGAAAGTCAGGCAACCTGTCCTGTCCGTCTTTTTGTATCGTGAATTGGAAAGACTGCAAGGGGGAGGGGAGTTGCTTGCGCCCTAAAGGAGGAGTTATTCAGATTCATTGCAGTGGGCGGCGGCTGCAAAACGCACCATTCTTCTTGTTTTTGCTCTGCAAAGCAGCCTTTTCAAGGGTTGGCTTGGGTGACAAAATGTCTTGTGTAGGCGTGGGTTTGTCTCCCTCTCGCTCTCTCTCCCTAAGATGTGTCCGGCATAGGCCAGGGTGCCACTCGAGGCCCAAACCAATTCTGGTTATCGCTTCTCGGCCTTTTGGCTAAGATCAAGTGTAGTATCTGTTCTTATCAGTTTAATATCTGATACGTCCCCTATCTGGGGACCATATATTAAATGGATTTTTAGAACAGGGAGATGGAAAAAGAGCTTGCTCTGTCCACTCCACGCATTGACCTGGTATTGCAGTACCTCCAGGAACGGTGCACCCCTTCTTAACCCAGTTTCCAAAAGCAGAACTCGATTCACCTGATTCATATTAGCCCGATTAGCGAATTGAAATGAATTTTTATCTAACACACTTTTTACTTGCTTTATTCATCCAAATAGCAAACTCATCACCACTCAACTTCACCAACTCTGCTATGTCCCGTGCAGTATCTTGTTGTCAGTCTAATCTAGATCATGTGTAATTGAATGGAATAGATCCCTTTTGGACAAAGTGGAGTCAGATGCTGCAGTGACCACAGGTGTGAGAGGATCTACAATTGGCATCTGGTGTTATCTCTCTGCTTCCACTCCAAATAAAGTTACCTGTTGTTACCTGAACGTCAAATACTAAGAATGGGCGGCCTATGAAAGAATTAGTACTTTCATTAAGTATACTAAACCGGCTAATTGGGAATAGACAAACTGTAAAAAGCCCTCTGAGAAAGCCCCTCTCTAACCTTTGTTAGTAAGCTTTTCTGTAGCCTGCCTGTTGATGTATTTTCGGTTTGAACAGTGCACAACATGAAGAGACGGAACACTGGCGGCTTGTCACAATGCCCCCCGATGACATCACAATAGCGCTGCTGCCTAGAAAACAAGCTGCGCAGAAGAAGTTGTTCTTTGGGTGGGAGGGTGGGCTAGTGGAAGGAGGGGGCAATCTCTTTTTTTCTCGGGTGGTAGGGGGATGACAGGAGAAGGGAAGCGGGTGGTGAGAAAGGTACAGAGGGCAGGGTTTGGGGGCTGGGAAGGAAAGGGAAAAGATTAGGGTTTGGGGATGATGAAAGGGCTTTCTACGGGTAAGGATGGCAAAGGGTGGCAGTGACGGAAAGTCAGGCAACCTGTCCTGTCCGTCTTTTTGTATCGTGAATTGGAAAGACTGCAAGGGGGAGGGGAGTTGCTTGCGCCCTAAAGGAGGAGTTATTCAGATTCATTGCAGTGGGCGGCGGCTGCAAAACGCACCATTCTTCTTGTTTTTGCTCTGCAAAGCAGCCTTTTCAAGGGTTGGCTTGGGTGACAAAATGTCTTGTGTAGGCGTGGGTTTGTCTCCCTCTCGCTCTCTCTCCCTAAGATGTGTCCGGCATAGGCCAGGGTGCCACTCGAGGCCCAAACCAATTCTGGTTATCGCTTCTCGGCCTTTTGGCTAAGATCAAGTGTAGTATCTGTTCTTATCAGTTTAATATCTGATACGTCCCCTATCTGGGGACCATATATTAAATGGATTTTTAGAACAGGGAGATGGAAAAAGAGCTTGCTCTGTCCACTCCACGCATTGACCTGGTATTGCAGTACCTCCAGGAACGGTGCACCCCTTCTTAACCCAGTTTCCAAAAGCAGAACTCGATTCACCTGATTCATATTAGCCCGATTAGCGAATTGAAATGAATTTTTATCTAACACACTTTTTACTTGCTTTATTCATCCAAATAGCAAACTCATCACCACTCAACTTCACCAACTCTGCTATGTCCCGTGCAGTATCTTGTTGTCAGTCTAATCTAGATCATGTGTAATTGAATGGAATAGATCCCTTTTGGACAAAGTGGAGTCAGATGCTGCAGTGACCACAGGTGTGAGAGGATCTACAATTGGCATCTGGTGTTATCTCTCTGCTTCCACTCCAAATAAAGTTACCTGTTGTTACCTGAACGTCAAATACTAAGAATGGGCGGCCTATGAAAGAATTAGTACTTTCATTAAGTATACTAAACCGGCTAATTGGGAATAGACAAACTGTAAAAAGCCCTCTGAGAAAGCCCCTCTCTAACCTTTGTTAGTAAGCTTTTCTGTAGCCTGCCTGTTGATGTATTTTCGGTTTGAACAGTGCACAACATGAAGAGACGGAACACTGGCGGCTTGTCACAATGCCCCCCGATGACATCACAATAGCGCTGCTGCCTAGAAAACAAGCTGCGCAGAAGAAGTTGTTCTTTGGGTGGGAGGGTGGGCTAGTGGAAGGAGGGGGCAATCTCTTTTTTTCCCGGGTGGTAGGGGGATGACAGGAGAAGGGAAGCGGGTGGTGAGAAAGGTACAGAGGGCAGGGTTTGGGGGCTGGGAAGGAAAGGGAAAAGATTAGGGTTTGGGGATGATGAAAGGGCTTTCTACGGGTAAGGATGGCAAAGGGTGGCAGTGACGGAAAGTCAGGCAACCTGTCCTGTCCGTCTTTTTGTATCGTGAATTGGAAAGACTGCAAGGGGGAGGGGAGTTGCTTGCGCCCTAAAGGAGGAGTTATTCAGATTCATTGCAGTGGGCGGCGGCTGCAAAACGCACCATTCTTCTTGTTTTTGCTCTGCAAAGCAGCCTTTTCAAGGGTTGGCTTGGGTGACAAAATGTCTTGTGTAGGCGTGGGTTTGTCTCCCTCTCGCTCTCTCTCCCTAAGATGTGTCCGGCATAGGCCAGGGTGCCACTCGAGGCCCAAACCAATTCTGGTTATCGCTTCTCGGCCTTTTGGCTAAGATCAAGTGTAGTATCTGTTCTTATCAGTTTAATATCTGATACGTCCCCTATCTGGGGACCATATATTAAATGGATTTTTAGAACAGGGAGATGGAAAAAGAGCTTGCTCTGTCCACTCCACGCATTGACCTGGTATTGCAGTACCTCCAGGAACGGTGCACCCCTTCTTAACCCAGTTTCCAAAAGCAGAACTCGATTCACCTGATTCATATTAGCCCGATTAGCGAATTGAAATGAATTTTTATCTAACACACTTTTTACTTGCTTTATTCATCCAAATAGTAAACTCATCACCACTCAACTTCACCAACTCTGCTATGTCCCGTGCAGTATCTTGTTGTCAGTCTAATCTAGATCATGTGTAATTGAATGGAATAGATCCCTTTTGGACAAAGTGGAGTCAGATTCTGCAGTGACCACAGGTGTGAGAGGATCTACAATTGGCATCTGGTGTTATCTCTCTGCTTCCACTCCAAATAAAGTTACCTGTTGTTACCTGAACGTCAAATACTAAGAATGGGCGGCCTATGAAAGAATTAGTACTTTCATTAAGTATACTAAACCGGCTAATTGGGAATAGACAAACTGTAAAAAGCCCTCTGAGAAAGCCCCTCTCTAACCTTTGTTAGTAAGCTTTTCTGTAGCCTGCCTGTTGATGTATTTTCGGTTTGAACAGTGCACAACATGAAGAGACGGAACACTGGCGGCTTGTCACAATGCCCCCCGATGACATCACAATAGCGCTGCTGCCTAGAAAACAAGCTGCGCAGAAGAAGTTGTTCTTTGGGTGGGAGGGTGGGCTAGTGGAAGGAGGGGGCAATCTCTTTTTTTCCCGGGTGGTAGGGGGATGACAGGAGAAGGGAAGCGGGTGGTGAGAAAGGTACAGAGGGCAGGGTTTGGGGGCTGGGAAGGAAAGGGAAAAGATTAGGGTTTGGGGATGATGAAAGGGCTTTCTACGGGTAAGGATGGCAAAGGGTGGCAGTGACGGAAAGTCAGGCAACCTGTCCTGTCCGTCTTTTTGTATCGTGAATTGGAAAGACTGCAAGGGGGAGGGGAGTTGCTTGCGCCCTAAAGGAGGAGTTATTCAGATTCATTGCAGTGGGCGGCGGCTGCAAAACGCACCATTCTTCTTGTTTTTGCTCTGCAAAGCAGCCTTTTCAAGGGTTGGCTTGGGTGACAAAATGTCTTGTGTAGGCGTGGGTTTGTCTCCCTCTCGCTCTCTCTCCCTAAGATGTGTCCGGCATAGGCCAGGGTGCCACTCGAGGCCCAAACCAATTCTGGTTATCGCTTCTCGGCCTTTTGGCTAAGATCAAGTGTAGTATCTGTTCTTATCAGTTTAATATCTGATACGTCCCCTATCTGGGGACCATATATTAAATGGATTTTTAGAACAGGGAGATGGAAAAAGAGCTTGCTCTGTCCACTCCACGCATTGACCTGGTATTGCAGTACCTCCAGGAACGGTGCACCCCTTCTTAACCCAGTTTCCAAAAGCAGAACTCGATTCACCTGATTCATATTAGCCCGATTAGCGAATTGAAATGAATTTTTATCTAACACACTTTTTACTTGCTTTATTCATCCAAATAGCAAACTCATCACCACTCAACTTCACCAACTCTGCTATGTCCCGTGCAGTATCTTGTTGTCAGTCTAATCTAGATCATGTGTAATTGAATGGAATAGATCCCTTTTGGACAAAGTGGAGTCAGATGCTGCAGTGACCACAGGTGTGAGAGGATCTACAATTGGCATCTGGTGTTATCTCTCTGCTTCCACTCCAAATAAAGTTACCTGTTGTTACCTGAACGTCAAATACTAAGAATGGGCGGCCTATGAAAGAATTAGTACTTTCATTAAGTATACTAAACCGGCTAATTGGGAATAGACAAACTGTAAAAAGCCCTCTGAGAAAGCCCCTCTCTAACCTTTGTTAGTAAGCTTTTCTGTAGCCTGCCTGTTGATGTATTTTCGGTTTGAACAGTGCACAACATGAAGAGACGGAACACTGGCGGCTTGTCACAATGCCCCCCGATGACATCACAATAGCGCTGCTGCCTAGAAAACAAGCTGCGCAGAAGAAGTTGTTCTTTGGGTGGGAGGGTGGGCTAGTGGAAGGAGGGGGCAATCTCTTTTTTTCCCGGGTGGTAGGGGGATGACAGGAGAAGGGAAGCGGGTGGTGAGAAAGGTACAGAGGGCAGGGTTTGGGGGCTGGGAAGGAAAGGGAAAAGATTAGGGTTTGGGGATGATGAAAGGGCTTTCTACGGGTAAGGATGGCAAAGGGTGGCAGTGACGGAAAGTCAGGCAACCTGTCCTGTCCGTCTTTTTGTATCGTGAATTGGAAAGACTGCAAGGGGGAGGGGAGTTGCTTGCGCCCTAAAGGAGGAGTTATTCAGATTCATTGCAGTGGGCGGCGGCTGCAAAACGCACCATTCTTCTTGTTTTTGCTCTGCAAAGCAGCCTTTTCAAGGGTTGGCTTGGGTGACAAAATGTCTTGTGTAGGCGTGGGTTTGTCTCCCTCTCGCTCTCTCTCCCTAAGATGTGTCCGGCATAGGCCAGGGTGCCACTCGAGGCCCAAACCAATTCTGGTTATCGCTTCTCGGCCTTTTGGCTAAGATCAAGTGTAGTATCTGTTCTTATCAGTTTAATATCTGATACGTCCCCTATCTGGGGACCATATATTAAATGGATTTTTAGAACAGGGAGATGGAAAAAGAGCTTGCTCTGTCCACTCCACGCATTGACCTGGTATTGCAGTACCTCCAGGAACGGTGCACCCCTTCTTAACCCAGTTTCCAAAAGCAGAACTCGATTCACCTGATTCATATTAGCCCGATTAGCGAATTGAAATGAATTTTTATCTAACACACTTTTTACTTGCTTTATTCATCCAAATAGCAAACTCATCACCACTCAACTTCACCAACTCTGCTATGTCCCGTGCAGTATCTTGTTGTCAGTCTAATCTAGATCATGTGTAATTGAATGGAATAGATCCCTTTTGGACAAAGTGGAGTCAGATGCTGCAGTGACCACAGGTGTGAGAGGATCTACAATTGGCATCTGGTGTTATCTCTCTGCTTCCACTCCAAATAAAGTTACCTGTTGTTACCTGAACGTCAAATACTAAGAATGGGCGGCCTATGAAAGAATTAGTACTTTCATTAAGTATACTAAACCGGCTAATTGGGAATAGACAAACTGTAAAAAGCCCTCTGAGAAAGCCCCTCTCTAACCTTTGTTAGTAAGCTTTTCTGTAGCCTGCCTGTTGATGTATTTTCGGTTTGAACAGTGCACAACATGAAGAGACGGAACACTGGCGGCTTGTCACAATGCCCCCCGATGACATCACAATAGCGCTGCTGCCTAGAAAACAAGCTGCGCAGAAGAAGTTGTTCTTTGGGTGGGAGGGTGGGCTAGTGGAAGGAGGGGGCAATCTCTTTTTTTCCCGGGTGGTAGGGGGATGACAGGAGAAGGGAAGCGGGTGGTGAGAAAGGTACAGAGGGCAGGGTTTGGGGGCTGGGAAGGAAAGGGAAAAGATTAGGGTTTGGGGATGATGAAAGGGCTTTCTACGGGTAAGGATGGCAAAGGGTGGCAGTGACGGAAAGTCAGGCAACCTGTCCTGTCCGTCTTTTTGTATCGTGAATTGGAAAGACTGCAAGGGGGAGGGGAGTTGCTTGCGCCCTAAAGGAGGAGTTATTCAGATTCATTGCAGTGGGCGGCGGCTGCAAAACGCACCATTCTTCTTGTTTTTGCTCTGCAAAGCAGCCTTTTCAAGGGTTGGCTTGGGTGACAAAATGTCTTGTGTAGGCGTGGGTTTGTCTCCCTCTCGCTCTCTCTCCCTAAGATGTGTCCGGCATAGGCCAGGGTGCCACTCGAGGCCCAAACCAATTCTGGTTATCGCTTCTCGGCCTTTTGGCTAAGATCAAGTGTAGTATCTGTTCTTATCAGTTTAATATCTGATACGTCCCCTATCTGGGGACCATATATTAAATGGATTTTTAGAACAGGGAGATGGAAAAAGAGCTTGCTCTGTCCACTCCACGCATTGACCTGGTATTGCAGTACCTCCAGGAACGGTGCACCCCTTCTTAACCCAGTTTCCAAAAGCAGAACTCGATTCACCTGATTCATATTAGCCCGATTAGCGAATTGAAATGAATTTTTATCTAACACACTTTTTACTTGCTTTATTCATCCAAATAGCAAACTCATCACCACTCAACTTCACCAACTCTGCTATGTCCCGTGCAGTATCTTGTTGTCAGTCTAATCTAGATCATGTGTAATTGAATGGAATAGATCCCTTTTGGACAAAGTGGAGTCAGATGCTGCAGTGACCACAGGTGTGAGAGGATCTACAATTGGCATCTGGTGTTATCTCTCTGCTTCCACTCCAAATAAAGTTACCTGTTGTTACCTGAACGTCAAATACTAAGAATGGGCGGCCTATGAAAGAATTAGTACTTTCATTAAGTATACTAAACCGGCTAATTGGGAATAGACAAACTGTAAAAAGCCCTCTGAGAAAGCCCCTCTCTAACCTTTGTTAGTAAGCTTTTCTGTAGCCTGCCTGTTGATGTATTTTCGGTTTGAACAGTGCACAACATGAAGAGACGGAACACTGGCGGCTTGTCACAATGCCCCCCGATGACATCACAATAGCGCTGCTGCCTAGAAAACAAGCTGCGCAGAAGAAGTTGTTCTTTGGGTGGGAGGGTGGGCTAGTGGAAGGAGGGGGCAATCTCTTTTTTTCCCGGGTGGTAGGGGGATGACAGGAGAAGGGAAGCGGGTGGTGAGAAAGGTACAGAGGGCAGGGTTTGGGGGCTGGGAAGGAAAGGGAAAAGATTAGGGTTTGGGGATGATGAAAGGGCTTTCTACGGGTAAGGATGGCAAAGGGTGGCAGTGACGGAAAGTCAGGCAACCTGTCCTGTCCGTCTTTTTGTATCGTGAATTGGAAAGACTGCAAGGGGGAGGGGAGTTGCTTGCGCCCTAAAGGAGGAGTTATTCAGATTCATTGCAGTGGGCGGCGGCTGCAAAACGCACCATTCTTCTTGTTTTTGCTCTGCAAAGCAGCCTTTTCAAGGGTTGGCTTGGGTGACAAAATGTCTTGTGTAGGCGTGGGTTTGTCTCCCTCTCGCTCTCTCTCCCTAAGATGTGTCCGGCATAGGCCAGGGTGCCACTCGAGGCCCAAACCAATTCTGGTTATCGCTTCTCGGCCTTTTGGCTAAGATCAAGTGTAGTATCTGTTCTTATCAGTTTAATATCTGATACGTCCCCTATCTGGGGACCATATATTAAATGGATTTTTAGAACAGGGAGATGGAAAAAGAGCTTGCTCTGTCCACTCCACGCATTGACCTGGTATTGCAGTACCTCCAGGAACGGTGCACCCCTTCTTAACCCAGTTTCCAAAAGCAGAACTCGATTCACCTGATTCATATTAGCCCGATTAGCGAATTGAAATGAATTTTTATCTAACACACTTTTTACTTGCTTTATTCATCCAAATAGCAAACTCATCACCACTCAACTTCACCAACTCTGCTATGTCCCGTGCAGTATCTTGTTGTCAGTCTAATCTAGATCATGTGTAATTGAATGGAATAGATCCCTTTTGGACAAAGTGGAGTCAGATGCTGCAGTGACCACAGGTGTGAGAGGATCTACAATTGGCATCTGGTGTTATCTCTCTGCTTCCACTCCAAATAAAGTTACCTGTTGTTACCTGAACGTCAAATACTAAGAATGGGCGGCCTATGAAAGAATTAGTACTTTCATTAAGTATACTAAACCGGCTAATTGGGAATAGACAAACTGTAAAAAGCCCTCTGAGAAAGCCCCTCTCTAACCTTTGTTAGTAAGCTTTTCTGTAGCCTGCCTGTTGATGTATTTTCGGTTTGAACAGTGCACAACATGAAGAGACGGAACACTGGCGGCTTGTCACAATGCCCCCCGATGACATCACAATAGCGCTGCTGCCTAGAAAACAAGCTGCGCAGAAGAAGTTGTTCTTTGGGTGGGAGGGTGGGCTAGTGGAAGGAGGGGGCAATCTCTTTTTTTCCCGGGTGGTAGGGGGATGACAGGAGAAGGGAAGCGGGTGGTGAGAAAGGTACAGAGGGCAGGGTTTGGGGGCTGGGAAGGAAAGGGAAAAGATTAGGGTTTGGGGATGATGAAAGGGCTTTCTACGGGTAAGGATGGCAAAGGGTGGCAGTGACGGAAAGTCAGGCAACCTGTCCTGTCCGTCTTTTTGTATCGTGAATTGGAAAGACTGCAAGGGGGAGGGGAGTTGCTTGCGCCCTAAAGGAGGAGTTATTCAGATTCATTGCAGTGGGCGGCGGCTGCAAAACGCACCATTCTTCTTGTTTTTGCTCTGCAAAGCAGCCTTTTCAAGGGTTGGCTTGGGTGACAAAATGTCTTGTGTAGGCGTGGGTTTGTCTCCCTCTCGCTCTCTCTCCCTAAGATGTGTCCGGCATAGGCCAGGGTGCCACTCGAGGCCCAAACCAATTCTGGTTATCGCTTCTCGGCCTTTTGGCTAAGATCAAGTGTAGTATCTGTTCTTATCAGTTTAATATCTGATACGTCCCCTATCTGGGGACCATATATTAAATGGATTTTTAGAACAGGGAGATGGAAAAAGAGCTTGCTCTGTCCACTCCACGCATTGACCTGGTATTGCAGTACCTCCAGGAACGGTGCACCCCTTCTTAACCCAGTTTCCAAAAGCAGAACTCGATTCACCTGATTCATATTAGCCCGATTAGCGAATTGAAATGAATTTTTATCTAACACACTTTTTACTTGCTTTATTCATCCAAATAGCAAACTCATCACCACTCAACTTCACCAACTCTGCTATGTCCCGTGCAGTATCTTGTTGTCAGTCTAATCTAGATCATGTGTAATTGAATGGAATAGATCCCTTTTGGACAAAGTGGAGTCAGATGCTGCAGTGACCACAGGTGTGAGAGGATCTACAATTGGCATCTGGTGTTATCTCTCTGCTTCCACTCCAAATAAAGTTACCTGTTGTTACCTGAACGTCAAATACTAAGAATGGGCGGCCTATGAAAGAATTAGTACTTTCATTAAGTATACTAAACCGGCTAATTGGGAATAGACAAACTGTAAAAAGCCCTCTGAGAAAGCCCCTCTCTAACCTTTGTTAGTAAGCTTTTCTGTAGCCTGCCTGTTGATGTATTTTCGGTTTGAACAGTGCACAACATGAAGAGACGGAACACTGGCGGCTTGTCACAATGCCCCCCGATGACATCACAATAGCGCTGCTGCCTAGAAAACAAGCTGCGCAGAAGAAGTTGTTCTTTGGGTGGGAGGGTGGGCTAGTGGAAGGAGGGGGCAATCTCTTTTTTTCCCGGGTGGTAGGGGGATGACAGGAGAAGGGAAGCGGGTGGTGAGAAAGGTACAGAGGGCAGGGTTTGGGGGCTGGGAAGGAAAGGGAAAAGATTAGGGTTTGGGGATGATGAAAGGGCTTTCTACGGGTAAGGATGGCAAAGGGTGGCAGTGACGGAAAGTCAGGCAACCTGTCCTGTCCGTCTTTTTGTATCGTGAATTGGAAAGACTGCAAGGGGGAGGGGAGTTGCTTGCGCCCTAAAGGAGGAGTTATTCAGATTCATTGCAGTGGGCGGCGGCTGCAAAACGCACCATTCTTCTTGTTTTTGCTCTGCAAAGCAGCCTTTTCAAGGGTTGGCTTGGGTGACAAAATGTCTTGTGTAGGCGTGGGTTTGTCTCCCTCTCGCTCTCTCTCCCTAAGATGTGTCCGGCATAGGCCAGGGTGCCACTCAAGGCCCAAACCAATTCTGGTTATCGCTTCTCGGCCTTTTGGCTAAGATCAAGTGTAGTATCTGTTCTTATCAGTTTAATATCTGATACGTCCCCTATCTGGGGACCATATATTAAATGGATTTTTAGAACAGGGAGATGGAAAAAGAGCTTGCTCTGTCCACTCCACGCATTGACCTGGTATTGCAGTACCTCCAGGAACGGTGCACCCCTTCTTAACCCAGTTTCCAAAAGCAGAACTCGATTCACCTGATTCATATTAGCCCGATTAGCGAATTGAAATGAATTTTTATCTAACACACTTTTTACTTGCTTTATTCATCCAAATAGCAAACTCATCACCACTCAACTTCACCAACTCTGCTATGTCCCGTGCAGTATCTTGTTGTCAGTCTAATCTAGATCATGTGTAATTGAATGGAATAGATCCCTTTTGGACAAAGTGGAGTCAGATGCTGCAGTGACCACAGGTGTGAGAGGATCTACAATTGGCATCTGGTGTTATCTCTCTGCTTCCACTCCAAATAAAGTTACCTGTTGTTACCTGAACGTCAAATACTAAGAATGGGCGGCCTATGAAAGAATTAGTACTTTCATTAAGTATACTAAACCGGCTAATTGGGAATAGACAAACTGTAAAAAGCCCTCTGAGAAAGCCCCTCTCTAACCTTTGTTAGTAAGCTTTTCTGTAGCCTGCCTGTTGATGTATTTTCGGTTTGAACAGTGCACAACATGAAGAGACGGAACACTGGCGGCTTGTCACAATGCCCCCCGATGACATCACAATAGCGCTGCTGCCTAGAAAACAAGCTGCGCAGAAGAAGTTGTTCTTTGGGTGGGAGGGTGGGCTAGTGGAAGGAGGGGGCAATCTCTTTTTTTCCCGGGTGGTTGGGGGATGACAGGAGAAGGGAAGCGGGTGGTGAGAAAGGTACAGAGGGCAGGGTTTGGGGGCTGGGAAGGAAAGGGAAAAGATTAGGGTTTGGGGATGATGAAAGGGCTTTCTACGGGTAAGGATGGCAAAGGGTGGCAGTGACGGAAAGTCAGGCAACCTGTCCTGTCCGTCTTTTTGTATCGTGAATTGGAAAGACTGCAAGGGGGAGGGGAGTTGCTTGCGCCCTAAAGGAGGAGTTATTCAGATTCATTGCAGTGGGCGGCGGCTGCAAAACGCACCATTCTTCTTGTTTTTGCTC